>NW_026877329.1:0-216172 GCF_032173495.1 Musca vetustissima | reverse complement strand
TGTGCTAAATGGAAAATTTGGATTTGGTTGAACATTTAGATCACGAAAATTGGTCGATATTACTGTGTGGATTGTTTTTTCTGACATATGCAGTTTACTGGGGAAATAAAATAATATGTTAATACATGTTTAATGTTTATATTCTTATAGAATTTGTTATTGATTTATTTTTTTCTGAAATTTTCCAATATCAATAATTTATTTTTTCTTCTTTAATTTTAGGTAATTTATTTCATTGAAATCTCACCCTTCGTAAGTTACAAATAAGCGGCGTATTTTTATTTTTTACAAATTCCTCTCAAAAAAATTCTTTCTATTTTTTTTCAAAGAATTTCAAATTGAAACGTTTTTTAAGCCAAAAGAACGAACGAGCGAACATATGTTAATTACATTTTAAATATTGACTTTTGAACATTTTTTGTTTCATTTTTGGGAATACAAAAAGGGACAATGAGTTTTGTCAACACTGGTCTGATTATGTATGTGTGTGTGCCCAATGGCTAATTCTTTCCAGAAACCACCCATTGTGGTTTTCTTTTCTCAAAACAAAAAAATTGAGACAAATTGTAAAACAATTTGTAAGTAGACAGACAATTGATGTTAAACAACAAAAACAAAAAAGCAACAACAATGACCAAAGGCACGCAATGCCAGAATGTGCGTAAAATCTCTTTGAAAAAATAATGCCGAAGCAGAATTCCGTTTTGGGGTGGTGGTAGCTCTTTAAGTGTAGTTAAATGGGATCTGAATACTTGTGTAGGTAGGTAGATCGATAAGTTGTTGTTACTACACAAAGGTTACCATTTCCAGAATTCAATTTCCAAATAAATCCCAATGCAAATGTTCTTGGCTGGCCGGATGGCTTGCTTACTGAATGCTTGACTATTTGTAATAGAAACCTAGAAATGAAATTCTGTAACACATGTCCCCGTGTGTGCATGCGTGTGGGTTTCTGTTGTTCTTTGTTGCAGAAATCCATAGACATTGTTCTATTCGCTATGACATGTGCTAGAAATTGTAGAAATTGTTTATAAGGCGATTAGTGGCGGTGCCACACATTTTCAGTAAAGTCATGGTGCGTGGCAACAGGCATTACGATGTCGGGCAGCATCAGTAATGGGCACATTTTTTGCATAGCACACTTGATGCAGATTATATCCCTAAACAAAAAATAATTAGAGGCCACTTGAAAATGCAACCATTGCGAGACAAGTGAAGAAATGCGTGCCAAGGACAATCGTGACTCTGCACAAATTAGCCAAACCAAGGATTTATTTTTTCCTTTTGTTCTTCTTCCTATCCTCGTTGTTTGGGCAAATCGGTGTAGCATAAATACTATCGATTAGTTAAAAAAGACAGTTTAAAATGCGAAGATAATAAAAGGAAATTGTAGATCACAGTGTTTGGAAATCTGTATAATCGAGAAATTTATAGATACAAAATTAACCGGATAATAACATTTTTATATAAACAAATCTGAATAGTAGTCACAAAAAAATAATTACCCGTATAACATCGCATAATAGAGGAAATAATCCGGATGTTTTTAAACAAAAATTTGTAAAAAGAATTATCCGAATAAAATTTTGTATTACAAAATTATCTGGATGTTATAATTGATAAAAAAGGGTATTGTTTTGTAAATGAAAATAATATTCGGAAAATAATTTTTAAAGAAAACCATTTTCCGGGTAATATTTTTATAGAAAAAAATAATATGCGGATATTTTTTATAGAAAAAAATTACCAGAATAACACAAACAAATTATTAGGAAACAAATTTCGTGCAAATCGAAGGATATATAGGGACTAGGGACTTTGGTGCATCATTTACATATATCTGAACCTGAACCGATCGAAAAATATATATGGACTATGGATCTTAAACTTAATTCAGTACGCTATGCCAAATTTCGTGCTAATCGAAGGATATATATGGACTTTGGTGCATCATTTACATAAAATCGGACGAAAATATATATGGGAGCTATATCTAAATCTGAGCCGATTATCACGAAATTTAACACACATCTTTCTAGACTTAATTCAGAGCGCTATGCCAAATTTCGTGCAAATCGAAGGATATTTAAGGACTTTTGTGCACCATTTACATAAAATCGGACGAAAATATATATGAGACCTATATCTAAATCTGAACCGATTTTCACGAAATCTAGCACACATATTTCTAGACTAAATTCTGTACGCTATGCCAAATTTCGTGCAAATCGAAAGATAAATAGGGTCTTTGGTGCACCATTTACAGAAAATCTGACGAAAATATATATGGTAGCTATATCTAAATCTGAACTGATTTTCACGAAATTTAACACACATCTTTCTTAACTTAATTCAGTACGCTATGCCAAATTTCGTGCTAATCGAAGGATATATATGGACTTTGGTGCATCATTTACATAAAATCGGACGAAAATATATATGGGAGCTATATCTAAATCTGAGCCGATTATCACGAAATTTAACACACATCTTTCTAGACTTAATTCAGTACGCTATGCCAAATTTCGTGCAAATCGAAGGATATAAAGGTACTTTGATGCACCATTTACATAAAATCGGACGAAAATATATATGGGAGCTACATCTAAATCTGAACCGTTTTTCACGAAATTTAATACACATCTTTCTTAACTTAATTCAGTACGCTATGCCAAATTTCGTGCAAATCGAAGGATATACAGGGACTTTGGGGCACCATTTACTTAAAATCGGGGTAAAATATATATGGGAGCTATATCTAAATCTGAACCGATTTTCACGAAGTTTAACACACATCTTTCTAAACATAGTTCAGTACGTTATGCCAAATTTCGTGCAAATCGAAAGGTATATGGGGACTTTGGTGCACCATTTACATAAAATCGGACGAAAATATATATGGGACCTATATCAAAATCTGAACCGATTTTCACGAAACTTAACACAAATCATTATAGACTTAATTCAGTACGCTGTGCCAAGTTTCGTGCAAATCGAAGGATATATAGGGACTTTGGTGCACCATTTACATAAAATCGGACCAAAATATATATGCGAGCTCTATCCAAATCTGAACCGATTTTCACGAAATTTAATACATATATTTCTAGACTAAATTCTGTACGCTATACCAAATTTAGTGTAAATCGAATGATATATAGGGATTTAGGTGCATCATTTACATAAAATCGGACGATGATATATATGGGAGCTATATTTAATTCTGAACCGATTTTCACGAAACTTAACACACATAATTATAGACTTAATTCAGTGCGCTATGCCAAATTTCGTGCAAATCGAAGGATATACAGGGTCTTTGATGCATCATTTACATAAAATCGGACGATGATATATATGGGAGCTATATCCAAATCTGAACCGATTATCACGAAATCTAACACACATCTTTCTTAACTTAATTCAGTACGCTACGCCAAATTTCGTGCAAATCGAAGGATATATAGGGACTTTGGCGCACTATTTGCCTAAAATCGGACGAACATATATATGCGAGCTATATCTAAATCTGAACCGATTACTACGAAATTTAACACACATATTTCTAAACTAAATTCTGCAATAATTCAGTACACTGTGTCGAATTTTGGTGCAAATCGAACGATAAATAGAGACATTGGTGCACTATTTACCTAAAATCGAACGAAAATATATATGGGAGCTATATCTAAATCTTAACCGATTTTTCCCAATTTCAATAGGTTTCAATAGGGCCAAATAAATGAGCTGTGCCAAATTTCATCCAATTCGGATAATAAATGCGACCTGCACTTTGTTTACAATTTAACATGGATAGACGGACGGACGGAGGGACAGACGCACATACATTGATCGACTCAGAAATTGATTCTATGCATATTCTCAAAAGGAACCATGTGTCTATCTCGCTTGCTTTTGCCTCTTACAAACATATGTACAAAGACATAACACCCTGTTCCACAGTGTGGTGAAGGGTATACAAATCAGGATAATATTCGGTATATAAATATATCTGGATAATTTTTTTATTAAAAAACCAATTCCAGATTATTTTTTATTAAAATATTTATCCGGATAATTTTTTTATAATAAATATTTTCCGTGCATTTTTTGTCTTTATAAAAATGTATAGAAACTATTATCCGGGAAATTATTGGGATATATTTTTTAATAATATTATATAATAATTTTTGTATGAAATTCCAGTTCTCATAATAATCGTATTCTTCAAGTAGAGGACACTGTGTGCGACAGCTGCCATTTCATGCATCAATCACAAGGGGTGGGTAGCATCGCCTTTTGTTTTTTCTATTTTGCAAAAACCAGAGCAGCCGTTAGAAGAAAAAGAACGGCTCAAATTTAAATGGTGTGCTGCATCACCACCAGTCACAACGACCGACTGCCTGCATGCCAGGCTGACAGTCAGTGCTTGCTGCCACATATTATTTCCTGTAATAAAAGTTGCAATAGAAAAGCGGGCAATCATTAGCCACCATAACGATGTGGAGTGGAATTGTAACAGTCACCCGAGTATGGCCGGGCTGCTGCTGCCACAAAGAAGGTATTCTTAAGAAGAAGAAAACAATGGTTTGGCACAAAAAGAGTTCTCTCTCTAGATGGGTGGTGAACAGCTAGAGTGTGTGTGTGTGTGCAACATGAAAGTAAAGCTGCATGGACACAGTTTCCAATTTTGTCAAGCTCAACAACAGCAGCAACAATAAGAAAAAACGCAATTTTTCTATCCATGCAATATCATATCTCCATGTTGCTGATGAATCAGTTCAGTCAGTTGCTGCTACTTTTGTTTGCCTCCTTTTTCTGGCCAAGTGTGACAATTTCCAAAGCGACAGAGAATTACTCACTCATGCTGCACACCAAGCGGGCAGCAGTTTGATTCATATGTAGCTTAGCTGCTACCGCCGCCTCCTTTGTTTTGTTTTAATTCAATTGTCATTTTCATTATTTTTCATATCCATATTTAGGTATTTATTTACAGACGATAATAAGTCAGTCAGCCAAGCCAGTCATTCAGTCAGCCAAGCCACTGTATGTGACAATAACAACAACAATATGGCAATATAATCTCTCTCTCGTTTTTAATTCAATTCTATGCGAATCTAGCCACTGAATAAAACAATTGAAACCATATCTCTAAAATGGAGTAGGAAAGGTGCACTTATGACGCATGTTTCGCGTTTTGCTATTTTGTTTTTAAATGGTCAGTCCATATAACAAAAAAAAAAAAAAAAAAAAAACATTGCGGTGGGCGGGGATGACAATGAATAGAGCAGATTGTATTCTAATTTTGTATTCTTTTTTATTGTAATTAATAACACATTGTTTTGGGAAAAATATGTCATTGAAACAAAATAACACCCATGGGGATAAGGTTTCCTAAGCAGAAATAATTTTTTTTGTTACGAAAAAATTATCCGGATAATATTTGTTACAGGAAAATATATTCGGAATTAGAAGAAAATTATCCCGATAACATTTTAAATAAAAAAATTATCCGTATAATATTTTTATATATATAAAAATTATACGTATAACAAAATAATCCTGGTAATATATTTTTAAAAAAGAATTATACGAATAATATATATTTTGGAAACATATAAATAAATAATAATATTTTTATACAAAAAATTATACGGATATTTTTTAAATTAAAAAAAAAATAAACATTTGGATAATGTTTTTTAAACAGAATAATTAAACGGATTATATTTTTAAACGACCCTTATTCGAATATTGTTTTTATAGAAAACTAGAATATGCCCGATACTTCGTTAGCGAATGTGGGAAATATTTAAACATGTATTAACATATTATTTTATTTTCACAGAAAACTACACATGTCTGAAAAACTAAACAATCCACACATTAATATCGACCATAAATTGAATTTGAGTACCATTTAGTACCAAATTTCATAATTCGAGCTCTAAAGGTTCACCCAAATACAAATTTAGTTCCATTTAGCACACATTATTCCCATAAGTACCCTCCTCAACCATCCAACAAAACGTTCTGCATATCCCTCACAATGATTCCAAATTCAAATTTCAGGGTTTCAACTCTATTGGTTAAATATAGCACACAGTAGTACGAATTTCCAAAGCTTCCTACTTAACCCAAACCTACACACCCACAGTGATCCTTAATCCAAGTTTCAGGATTCCAACTCTATCGGTTCACTCACAATTCAAATTGTACCAAACTTAGTACACAGTAGTACCAATTTCCAAAACATTCTACATACCCCAATCCTACCCCCCACACTGATCCTAAGTCCAAGTTTCAGGATTCCAACTCTATATGTTCACCCATAATTCAAAAAGTACCAAATTTAGTACACATTAGTACTAATTTCCAAAAATTCCAACATAGCTCAATCTTACACCTCAACAGTGATCCTGGCTCCAAATTTCATGATTCTAGCTCTATTGGCTTTCCTCAAATTCAAATTGTACCAAATTTAGTACCGTTTAGTACACATAAGTATTAGTTTCTTAAACTGAATCCTGACCCCATTCCTACATCCCTACAGTGATCCTAACTTCATTGTTCCCGCTCTATCGGTTCACCCAAATCCAAACTGTACCGATTATAGTACGATTTAGTACTTTTTGTTACTTGTGTGTAACAAATTTCTAAAACTACGTTCATATCCCAATCCTACACTCTGACGATACTTTTAATTTCAAATTCCAGAATTCCAGCTCGAATTGTATCTCCAGATTAAATTTGTACCAAATATAGTACTTTTCGTACACATGAGTACACGCTTTCAAAACCATCTCCTTAAATGGACCCTACTTCTCAACCATAATTCACACTCCAAAATTCATTTTAGCGCTATCCGTTCAAATGCTACAGAATTGTACCAAATTTAGTACATTTTCGTTCCTTTCTGATAGTTATAGTACGAATTTCCAAAAATCCTTTGGTACATCTATCCTACACTCTATCAACGACCACCAAACCAAACTTCATAGTTCTAGCTCCAAATACAAATGGTATTACATTAAGTACTTTTCGTACCGTTCTATTACGAATTTCCAAAAACCCAGCCTTATCTGTCACCTTTGGACCAAGAGTGACCCTCACCCAAAATTTCAAGATTCTAGCTTCAGCCATTTCGTCTGGGCGTTGATGAATCATTAAATCAGTCAGTCAATCACTTTTACTCTTTTATTAGTATAGATTAAATTTGTACCATATATAGTACCATATAGTACTTTTCGTACACATGAGTACACACTTTCAAAACCATATCTTTAAATGAACTCTACATCTCAACCCTAATTCGCATTCCACATTTCAAGTTTTTAGCTCCATCCATTCACATGGTACGAATTTGTACCAAATTAAGTACATTTTAGTCCTTTTCAGATATTTATAGTTCGAATTTCCAAAAACCATTTGCTACACCTACTCTACACTCCATCAGCGACCACCAATCCAATTTTCAGGGTTCTAGCTCTATCGGTTCGCCACATTTAGTACTTTTCGTACCGTTCTAGTACGAATTTCCAAAAACCCAGCCTTATCTGTCATCTTTGGTCCAAGAGTAACCCTGGTAACTACCCCACAAATGATTACAATTTTGAAATATTATTAACGTTATTAAACCAAATCTCCATGTCGATATTAGACTGTGATTCTATAGACCTCCATTGCCGATATATACCCTCAGTCATAACTGTTTGAAATTTGTAAACTTTTTTCCATAAGTTTTTATATTGTTTTTATTTATCTGATTTTTATAAAAAATTATCCGTACAAATATTAGTATACCCAAAAATTTTCTATAAAAAATTATCGATAAACATTTCATTCTTATTCTGATAATTTTCGTTAAAAACATAATTTTGAAATTCATTTATGTTTCTGTTTCGCATCATAAAATGTTTACCTTTTAATGAGATGAACGTGCTTCCGATCATGCTTATAGTATTTTTATTGTTGTTCTCTCTCTTTCCTTCTTGTAACTCCATAATTTCCCTTTTTAATTTTCAATTTTTATTCTGAAACAACTAACAATAAACCAGGTCAATATGATTGAGTTCGTCTCTTTTGTTTTTTTATTTCCTCTTTAACCCTGAGGATGCAGTCAACCATTGGCCATATAACGTTTTTTGGGTGACAAATTATTTTCGAAACTTTTAAATATTATTAGCCACAAATTTCAGTTAAGCATAACATACATATATATTTTTATGATTAACTGAAACAAAAACATTATGTCGATGATGTTGAATATGACGATCATTCAAGCGCTGCATAGAAGGAGAATGAGGAAGAGATGGGGAGTTTTTATCCATCAACAGAAATTGAAAAATGTTGGTTAAGTAGTACAATGCCACGTTCATATTGTCAACTAGTTTATGATGCACATCGTCTCCTCATCATAAATTTTAACATTTTAAGCTTTTCGATTAACCCTCCAAAGGCATGCGTGATCATCAAAGACCCTTTGTAAAATATTCAATTCAAAATTAAATAAATCGATAAATATTTTTATAACATAAAAAATATGTTAAAATGTCCACCACAATGCAATGTACCCATAATCCAATTTACGCTCATATGGACCTGGGTTCAATTCCTGAACAGAACATAATTTTGTTCTCATTAGTGTCAAATAGTTATCCCATGAATTTTTTATGTTAAATTGGAAAGAATATATTTTTATTTTGGGAACCCTATTGCATCGAAAAGAAGGCTCCATGAAGTTTGACCACCTGGTTTAGTTAAACCTTTGATATTTTGCCCTTAATGATTGTGGTTTATTAGAGTCATATGTTGGCTTAAATCGGATGGTTTTATACATTCAAACTCCCTACCTCCTTTCAATTTAGAGTTTTTTGGAAATACCTAATCCTCCTCGGCCTAATTAAATGTCATTCCAGCTGTCATTGGAACAAAGTTCAGTCATGGATTCTAAACCCCTGTGTTTAGCTATTGAATCTCCTCCCCCTTCCAAATCAGCTAAACATAAATTTCACTTTTTTGGTTTAAATAATTGAGACAAATGCATACAAATTGGCTGATTTTTTTTGAAAACTGGGCTTGGCATTTTTACCGGTCATCTGCATGCAAGTCAGTCCTCTCCCCCTCTCTCACTTTGGGGTTAAACGACAAAATTTATTAGTCATTTTTCCCAATATATTAGTCCCAAATAATTAAATAACCAGTCATGTAAACTTCCTTTTTTCAAGGCCAGGAAGTCGGAAACGCATTCGGCCAAAATTTTTAACCCACAACAGATGGAGAGGAGGAGTGGGAGAAAAGGTGTATATTTGACACCCTTAGTCAACATTTTTTGTACATCTTTTTCAGGCACCTTAATGCCATTACCATGGCAACACCAAAACAAAACAAATGCATTTTCTTCTTCTATAGCAATAAATTGTTGTTCCTTAACTAAATTATTGTTGTTAACACAACAAAAATGGGTAATAAAACTGATGACCCCTCGTTCACCATCCCCCAACCTAAATTAATTGGAAAAAATAACCTAAACAAATAAAATAAATGCAATAAAACACGCACCGATATTAAATGAAAACATTTTTCTGGCACCAGATCACATTAGGGGTTGTAAGTATGTGATGTGAGGTAGGCCTCTGAATAGTAAAATGTCACCCTACCCTGTCAAGGGTGTGTCCTCCAACTGCACATGGTATGTATAATATGTACTTGAAGTGTTGGGAAAATATATTTTATTTGCAAGTATCTGGTAGATATTTCATCGATTGCTTTTTGCATTTTGGTATTTCCGCAAAACTAAAAAAAAAAATATTGGTTGCTTAGCAAAATTTGTTTGTATGCCTCAGCGTTGCCATGGATAAATGTTGCCATTATGCGAACAAAAATAATTAAATGAAAAGAAAATAAATTAAAATCAGAAGACTATATTAGGTGGGTTCGGACTATCTGCATAGTAAATCAATATGTAAAAAACACAGGGAAAACTTATATTGTATTTTCATTGTACCGGATTTTATGAACCCAGTATATTTAAATTGTCACCTTCTAAAATTTATTGTATATATCTCAAATAAATCCTCAAAGTTTTATTCAGATTTTAACACTAAGGTGGTAGAGAAAATTTTCCATCGATTGCAAAATAAAAATGTTTCCGGTTACTCCTCTTAGGACATAGGAATTCTACAAAACATCGTTATTTTTCACGATTACTCCTTGTGTTAGTTTCGTTGTTCATTGTTTTTTATTGCAGCTATTATTATGGTTATTGATCTGCCGTAGCCTGTACCAGGTAAAGGGCCTGCCATCTATCGTTGCCTAGAAACAACATCGCCTTGAATTTTGTGCAATGTAACAAAATACATTAGTTCCAATATATATTCGAACTTTGAAGGGAGATATTAAAACTAAGATATTAAAGAAAATGACACATCAATCGTTCTCAATATTAAAAACAAATTCTTCTGTTATTTCCCTTAGGTATACATACAAAATAGCCTTCTACATACTTGATTAGTCCTTGTGTTAGTTTCATTAATTCATCGTTTTTATTACTCCAGCTAAGTAGATAATTGGTATTCTGTACCATGCCATCTATCGTTGTCTAGAAACAACACTTCCTTGAAGGTTTGCAGTGGTTGGGGTCCTTGCTTATTTAGTGTCGCGACTTGTCTCTTGATGGCGCTATCTCCTGTCTTTCCTATTTTGTATTATCCTCATATAATTATGATGATGTAGAGGTTCGTTATTGAAATATCAGGGGCCTTTTTCAACCAACCATTAGAAATAATTGCCGCTCATTCGCTGGTATCCGAGCCTATCGGCACTACAACACCTTAAAATTATTCACAAGATTTTCAAACAAGCGATAAGACGATTAAAGTCGACATATTCTCTCCGAACGATGTGTGGATTTACTTTACTGCTATCCATCGTTGCCTAAGAAACAACGCCTCTTTAATTTTTTTTGGTTATGTCTTTGCTTATTTAGTGTTGTCATTTTCCTCTGTGAGCGCGCTACCTCCTGTCATGCCTATTTTGTGTTATCCCCATAAGTTTTTGATGATGCAGAGGTTCGTTATTATAATATCGGAGGCCTTCAGAGGCATTTTATCGGGAGGTATGGAAGTCTCTTTTTTTACATATTTTCCTCCTTCGCTGGGATTCGAAACCGGGTCTATCGGCACTACACCACATAAAAAATATTATCACGTTTTTTATACAAGCGATAAATCGATAAGAGTCGACATATTCTCTATGAAGGTGTTGTTGTATTACTTTGAAGGCGTTGACATTTATCGCTGCCTAAAAGCAAAGTCTACTTCATTTCGTGCAGTGATTTGGATCCTTGTTTATTCAGTGTCTCTGCATTTCGATATTTCCTATCATTGTGATAATGTTGATGCTAAGTGGATGTTGATTAGAATGTAAGGGGACTTTGGATGTATTTGATATTTTGGGACATGTAATATTTATTTTACGAAATACAAAAACCACTGTGAGATAATTTTTTCTCCTTCGCAGGGATTGGAAATGAGGTCTATCGGCACTATGCCGCCCTAAAAATATTCACCAGGGTATTAAACAGGCGAAAAGTTGATGTATTCTCTCTCTCTGAGCGCTGTGTGGATTTACTTTGACGGGGCTGCCATCTATCGTTGCCTAGCTAAATTTTGTTTAGTGGTTTGGGGCCTTGCTTATGTAGTGTCGCCACTTGCCCCCTGGTGGCGTTATTTCCTGCCATTTTTATATTATTTTATTCCCACGTGTTAATCTTGATGCCGATTTTGCTTATTAGAACATAAGGCGGCTTCGGATGCATTTTATTTCGAGAGACAGATAGGCCTCACTTTATCCAAAACCCACTTTGAAATATTTTTTTCTTCTCCACAAGATTTTTAAAGAAGCGAAAATTCCATTAAATTCGGCATATACTCTCTAAACGCTGTGTGGATATACATTTATGGTGCTGCCATCTATCGCTGCCTAGAAACAAAGCCCACTTCATTTGCAGTGCAGTGTTTTATATTTACATTTACTTTTTGTGCTGCCATCTATCGTTGCCTAAAAATTTGCTTCTTGTGGGCTCTATCTCTTTTCATTTCTATATTGAGCTCATATGTTGTTTATGTCGAGGTTGGTTATTAGAATGTCAGGGGAATTTGGGTGCCTATAAGACTCACTTTAAAAATATTCGAAAACAACTTTGAAAGAATTTTGTTTCATCCGCATGGATTCGAAAACTGGTCTATCGGCGATTTATCGGGATTTTATAAAATCTAAAAGTCGATTCCAGACGATATATTCTCTCTAAACGCTGTGAAGATTTACTTAGAATTTTGTGCAGTGGTTGCTTATGTAGTGTCACCACTTGCCTCTGGGTGGCGCCGTTTTATGTTATCCTGATATGTTGATGCCGAAGTTGGTTATTACGACATCAGGGGACTTTTCATGAATTTTACTTAGAGAAGTAAAAAAATATTCCAAAAATTGGAGCAATACATTTACCCATCCAAGTAACACCCACACTCCATATTTACCAGTCAAAATTAAATATTTTATTACTATTCCTAATCGATGTTTAATTTTTTTCAAAATATGTAGTAGCTTCAAATAACACCCGTAGGCTGCAGCAAATAACAATTAATTAATTACAAAAACAAAAATAACTACAACAATCAATTGATTAATTTTTTTCCAAACTTCGATTGGTGAAAAGACGAAGAGGGGGCGAAAATAGAAGTAAAATTGCTACCCACCACACAAATGCTGCATGACTAACAACATTTGTTAATTGTAGCTGTTGTTGTTGCTACTGTTGTATTTTCAAATAAAAAAATTTCCTTTTCAAAAACACAACAATTTCATTGCAAAAAATCCATTGTTGTGGTTTTTCATAGTTTATAGCTCACGAATAACCGACCAAGTGTTTAGGTTTTCACCATTCATTCCCTGACCATTTATAGCCGGAAATGTTTGCGATGTTGGTGTAGTGCAAAAAACAGAAACAACAACACTCGTATAGCATGATACATTTTTTGAACAATGATTTATTAAAAATCCAAAACAACTTCACTTCAAAATTTTTGGACTATTGATAAATTGCCGTTTTTGGCGAAGAGGAAATATTTCAAAACATAAACCAAAATATGTAAATCAAACTCAACGAATTGAAATGAATGTAGAGTTCCACACGAACATCAAAGAAATAGGAAAAAATCAAATCAATTCATAATGGAAACGAAAAAAAATTGGGGCTCTGCTTCTCTGAGGCTTTTTGTGCCTATAGAAAAAAATCCTTAGAGGCTGAGGGATAGTTTTTTTTATAAAAAATATGATCTTAGAACCTGCTGACCAATATTATTTTTAGAGAAAAAATATTTTACCCACAAAAGGTGAAATCCAAGTAAAAATTCCTCGAAGTCTGAGGGATAGTTTTTTTTATAAAGAAAAAAAAACCTTCGAAGCTGAGGACAGAATTGTTTTTTCTATAAAAGAAATAGCTTCTGATTTCATTTGTATAAGAAAATAGGCGCGAGTTTGTTTTCTATACTAAATAGAATCCTCAGAAGCTGAGAGCCGATTTTTTATATATACAAATATCCTTATGCCGACTTCTTTGCTGAGAACACATATTCTCAAACACATATTTTTTCTATAGAAATATGTTAGCCAACGATTCATAGGACCTTAAAAAAGTATACTAAAATAAAATATCCTCAGAAGCTGAGAACAGATTTTTTATAAAAAAATAACTTTCGCCACACCTATAATATCATTTTAAATAAATCTCCGCCACTAATAGACGCTTTAAAATACTCTTAAATAATCTAAGGCTCCTTAATAGGACCTTCAAAATATTCTTAAAATAATTCACGGTCATTAAAAAGATTCTGAAATAAATCCGAGCCTGTAATAGAACCTTCAAAATGTTCTCAACAACTTCAGGTCTTGAATAGGCCTCACAAAATGATATTAAAAATTAAAACCGCTGAGGCACCTCTAATAGATACTTAAACTAGTTCTTAAATATTCATACAATATGGCATTAAAAATTGTCTCAAAGCAATCCTTGACTTTACTTTGGACTTCAAAAATATTTACATAAGAAAAAAATCGGGCCTCAGGTTATTTTTATTCTATAGAAAAAAGTTCGGTTCTCAGGCTATTTTGTTTTCGGGCCTCAAGCTATTTCTCAAGCCTCAGTTCATTTTTTCTATAGAAAAACATCGAGACTGTGATACTACATTTTTATATATAAAGAAGTTCGGCCCTCGTCTTCTCTGAGGCTATTTTTTCAATAGAAAACAATTCGGGCCTAGTTTCTTTGAGACAATTGTTCTCTATGAAAAAAATTCTATATAAAAATTTTGGACCTCTGCTTTTTAGAGGCTACATTTTCAGTAAAAAAATCGAGCCTCAGCTTCTAAGTCAATTTTATTTTTACTGCAGACAAAAAGTCGGGTTTCTACTTCTGAGGCAATTTTTTCTATAGAAAAAAATCAGACCACAGCTTCTTTGAGATAATTGTACACTATAAAAAAAAATTCTATAAAAAAATGTTGGACCTCAGTTTCTTTGAGGCTACTTTTTCAGTAGAAAAAATAGAGCCTCAGCTTCTGAGGAAATTTTTTTAATGTAGCCAAAAATTCGAGCCTCTGCTTCTAAGTCTATTTTTTTATATAAAAAATTAAGCCTCAGCTTCTGAAGGCTATTTTTTCTATATACAAAATAGAAAGTAGTTCGATCCTCGGCTCCTTTAAGGCAATTTTTTCTGTAGAAAAAAATTGATCCTTCTCTTCTTCGAGACAATTGTTCTCTATGAAAAAAATTTATATACAACATTTCTCTGAGGCTACATTTTCAGTAGAAAAAAATTGAGTCTCACCTTCTAAGGCAAATTTTAATTCTGGCCTCAGCTTCTGAGACTATTTTTTTCTTCGGAAAAAAATTCGACCCTCAGCTTCTGAGGCTATTTTTTTTTTACTGCAGAAAAGATATTCGGGTTTCAGCCTCTGCGGCTATTTTTATATAGGAAAATATTGAGCCTCAGCTTTCTTCTTCGAGACAATTGTTCTCTATGAAAAAATCTGTATAAAACATTTTGGACTTCAGCTTCTCTGAGGCTACATTTTCAGTAGAAAAAAATCGAGCCTCACCTTGTAAGGCAAATTTTAATTTTCTGTAAAAATTCTGGCCTCAGCTTCTGAGACTATTTTTTTCTTTGGAAAAGATTCGGGTCTAAGCTTCTGAGGCTATTTATTAATGCAGCTATTTTTTCTATAGGAAAATATTGAGCCTCAACTTTTCAGAGGTTTTTTTCTATAGAAAAAATTCAGGGCTCAGCTTCATAGAGCCTTTTTGCTATAGAACAAATTCGGGCTTCGACTTCTTTGAGACTTTTTTTCTATAGAAAAAATGGGGCCTCAGCTTTTTAGAGTTTTTTTTTTCTATATAAACAAATTTGGGCCTTAGCTTCTCTGAGGCAATTTTTTTCTTCAGAAAAATGGCGCTTCTGAAGCTATTTTTTGTATAGAAAAATATTCCGTCGTCAGCTTCTTAGAGCCTTTTTTAACTATAGAAAAAAATCGAGCATCGACTTCTGAGGCAATTTTTGTCTATAGACAAAAAATCAGACCACAACTTCTCTAAGGATATTTTTTTTATAGAAAAAATTAGATATCTTTGGCCTCTGTGCCAAAGTATTAGTTTTTTTTTCGGAGTGTTTTTCGTGAGGTTAATTAATCCCCCCCTCATCAACTTGAGCCTATGTAATTCCTTTTCGGTTTTTTATTCATGTCTTTTCAAATATACGTGTTAAGAATTAATTAAAATTTCAGAATATTTGTGATGACCTAGCATAAGCTACCATAACGACGATAACAATGAAATGCAAATTACCATTTTCGGGTTGCATTGGTCGTTAGAAAAAAACGCATTGACATTCCACGAAGCTCATTAACGCCACAAACCGCCAAATGCGTCGCCATTAGATAATTGTCAAAGTGTTGCCATGAAAAAAAGGTAGAGAGGGGAGGGGGTAGCTCTAACCCAATTCGGCTTAACAATAATTCATACGCCTTGTCTGTCATCCTAAACCCTTTTCAAGAAACTGTTTAACAAAGACGCACACACGCACACGTCACTCAAGGCATTTTAAATTTAGGTTTTCCTTTTTTTGTAATTTGTAATGCATTGAAAAGAATGCACACACAATTCGTTTTTTTAATTAATTTTTTACGTTTTTGGAATAGAAATGCGGTGGATTGCTTTTGTTTTATTTTTTAATGCCAAGTCATGTATGGCTGGAGTGTTAAAAGACTAGGAAGGAGATAATGCGTGTGCTAATGAATTTTCTTGGGGGAGGTTGGAGGTAGAACGAATCGTTTGAATATTCTTTTTCCGCCTCTCTTCGATTTTTTTTATTGACCATAAGCTCATGTCATTCAATTAAAATTGTGGCACATAAATTTCCATAAGTTTCCTAAACAAATTTGTTTCGTCTAATTAGAGTAGCGAGAGAGAGGTCATGATTTGTCGGCTTTAAACGAAAGAAAAATAAAAACAAAAGACTTAGACAACAAACGTGATTGAGTGACACCGTCTTTAAAGTTCAGTGTTTTTTTTTAAAGGGAATAGTTTCTTTTTATTTTTGGAAATACTGTTTGGCAAATACCTCAAATAGATAACCTGTAGTACAATGTACATTTTTATGAAACCGACAATTAATTGTTCTACGGGTTTTTTCTAGATTCTAAAATTATATCCTCAACTTCTGAGGTTATATGTTTGTGTAGGAAAAAATCAGGCCAGAGCTTCTGAAATTATATTTTCTATAGAAAAAAATCTTGCCTCAGATTGTGAGGGCCTTTTTATAGAAAAATGGTCTTTATAATCAGATTATTATATCGGCCCTCCTTAGCTTCAGGATTCTTTTCTGAGACTATTTTTTCTATATAATTTATTAATTTCTATATAATTTATTAAACCCTCAGCTGCTTTCTGAGGCTATTTTTGTCTATGGTAATCATTTAGTTCCCGGCTTTTGATTTTTTGGTCCCGGACTTGTGATTTTTTCCAGGGAGAGTATTATGTTCCTTACTTCTTACTATTTTTATACCCTACACAACTATGTCTTCAGGGTATTATAGCTTTGTGCAGGCCCAAGAGTTTGTAACTCCGCGAAATATTTGTCCTAGACCCACCTTTAAGTATACCGATCGTCATATCTCGACAAGCTGAATCGATCTAGACATGTGTGTCCGTCGTCCGCCTGTCTGTCCATTATAATTTGTAAATACGATACAAGCGAAATTTTGCATGTAGGATGGGTTCGGCCCAATGAAGACCCCTATTGTTTTTTGTAAAGATCGGTTAATATTTAGGGGATGAAATGGACCAAATACTTAATTTTAGTCGCTTTTTCTGGTAGCTCCAGAGGCCCCAATTTTGGCCCAAATATCGCGAATTTTTGCATGGAAAAGGGGATCGGGCCAGAAAATAAGCATGCCTGTTTTGATAAACATCGGTCAATATTTAGCACATCGAATGGACCCTGACTTTTGTGTGAAAAATTACAAAATGTGTATTTTATGGCGTATATATTTACTCCTGAAGGACATAGAGCCGAGAAGTTGATAGTATATCAAAGAGGAGTGATTGACCTTTAAATTGTATTCAGATATTATTTAGTAAACCACTACCACACTAGAGGGCGGAAATATAGCGCTGATTGCTTTAAAATTTTCCATGAGGATCCAGGAATGTTCAATGACAATGCCTAAAATTTTCGGTGACAATATTGGGATAAAGTGGACCAAAAACTTAATTTTTGTTTTTTTTTTTTTTCAAGTCGATCTATAGGCCACAATTGAATGCCAAACATCACAACACAACCCACGGCGAAGGAAATCTGGACAAGTAATTAGAAGAGCTATACTGAATATTAGTAATATTTGTTGACCTCTAGTCGGTCAAGAGGGTGCAAATATCGCGAAATAATGCCAATGCATATGCTATGAATATAGAACCACAGAATGTCGGCCCCGTCCGACTATACTGTTCCGCTGGTTATTTTTTTAAAAACTGTTCCTCAGCCTTTGAGGATTGTTTTTTACTTTTTTGAGTAAAAAAATATTTGTTATCATATGTTCTTCTATTATTTTATTGAGCTACTAAAATATTTACAGAAAAGGTTAGGTTAGGTTATTTTTCTACAAAAAAAAAAAAAAACCCACATTCCCACATTTTTTCCTGTAGAAAAAATCTGGTTCTCAGTTTTTTTTTTTGCCATTTTGCCAGAGAAAAATTATGTTTTCAAAATATATAGAAACAATATTCGATCCTCAGCATCAGCGATTTTTTTTGTCAATAAAAAATCTGTTCACACCTTCTGAATCTTTTTTCCGATTCCCTTGTGATTAGAATTTTTAAATTTTATTATAGAATTAATATTTTTCTAAAAAAAAATCTAAAACTAAAAACAACCAAGTTAGCACCACTGAACACAATAACAACAACAGAGATGGTGGTCGTTGGAGGGGTACGCCAACTGCAAATTACCATTATCAGAAATGAAAATAATGGTTTGGTTGATTTCCTAAACAACAACACGGAATTCAAAATAAACAAGCACCAGTCAAGTCAGACAGAACCAACGATGATACGAACACAAAAAAATATTCATCAATGCAGGCCTGGTTGGTTAGTGAGACACTCGCTTAGTTTAGCCAACAGATTTCTAAAAACAAAATTCAAAATCAAAATAAAACATTCCCCTTCCTGCCTGCAAACAAAATATTTGTTGGAATATTCCCCTCCATTTTATAACGATTTTTGAATTCCATACATATTCTTATTCCGTCTGTCAGTCAGTTGGCCACTCAGTTGGTTTCTGCGGTTATTTCAGTGGCTGTTCTGCCACCATCACCACCACTACAACTGCCACACCAATGACGAAGAAAATAGCACAAATACAAATATTATGAATCATTTTCTTAAGAAAAAAAATACAACTAAATAAACAGCCTTTAAGAGGAGGGTGTAGGCAGCAGCAGAGGAGGGTGACGATGTCCGGGGTGTTTAAAAACTTGTTTTTCGCTGAGACGCGTCCAGAATTGGTAGCCAGACACAACTCAACAAATATTGAAGAAACATGAATGCGCGAAAACGAAAACAACAAACAAAACTGCCAGATATGGTCACAGCAACAACCACAGAAATTTTTTTTAAAGAATGAAATGAAATGCAGACAATATGAATTTAAAAAAGACAACACACCTGGTGAAGAATAACAGTGAGGGAGAAACAAGGAAAGAATTCAGACAAAAATTTTTTAGAAAAAATTCTTCCTTTACAGAAGATCGTGTGAGACTGAGGTCATATTTTTATAGTAAAAATCTTCAGAAGCTTTTTCCTGATTTTTTTCCTATAAAAAAAGCTAAGTCCCGATTTTATTTTATAAAACAAAAAATAGCCTCAAAGGAAGCCAAGGCCCGAAATTTTTTTCTGCTGAGGTCCGTATTGGTTTCTATAGAAAAAGAGCTGAGGACCGAATTTTCACAGAAGACGAATTTTCCCCATAGAAGCTGAGGGTCAAACAATTTAAACCATAGTCAGTTTTTTTTCAATAAAAACGCCCTCAGAAGCTGAGGGCCAAAAAATTAGACTAAAATAGCCTCAGAGCTGAGGTCCGATTTTTTCTATAAGGCTTTTTTCAGGAAAACCAATTCTCTGGTAGGTAATTTTTTAAAGAAAAAATCTCAGAAACGGATTAGAAGCTAAGGTTATAAATAAAAAATAGGACACAAAAAAGCAAACCAAATTTTTTTTTCATTTGAGAAATATGTTTTTTTTTTTCATTTGAGAAATAGCCTCAAAAGAAGAAATCGGACTTCAAGATTTCTATAGAAAAAATAGGCTCAAAAGAAGCTGAATCCCTTTTTTTTTGGAAAAAAACCCTTTGATTTTGAAAAGCATTTTTTAAAGAAAAAATCTCAGAAAGATACGGCCAAATATTGGTCATTGAATAGAATAGTCTAAAAAGAAAAAATAGCCTAAATAGAAAAAATAACCTAAAAAGTCCCGAATTTGTTTCTTGTGAAAAACCCCATAAAAACTTTCTATAAAAAGGCCTCAGAAGCTGAAGACCGATTTTTTGCTACAGGAAAAAAAAATTCTCAGAAAAAACAGCTTCAAAATGTGAGGCAGAATTATTTTCTAAAGAAAAAAAAAACATAAAATCTGGCGCCCAATTTGTTTCTATTGAAATTGTTTTTTGTAGAAAAAATTGCTTCAAAAACTTTTTCAACTGAAAAATAGCTTCAGAAGCTAGGGCCCAATTATTTTTGTAGAAAATAGTGACCTCAGTAGCTGGGCCCCAAAGCCTCTGAAGCTGAGGCCCGATTTTATTAATAGGAACAATAGCCTCAAAGGCTGAAGTCTTCATTTGTTTCCATAGAAAGAAATAGCCTCAGAGGATGAGGCCTGAGGAGGAAATAGAAACGGGCCTCAAAAGTTGAAGATCGATTTTTGTTCTATGGAAAAAAATGACACCAAAAGCTGATGGCCGATTTTTTTCCATGGAGAAAATTGCTTAAGAATCTGAGGCCCGAATTTTTTTATAGAAAAATTAGCCTCAAAAGCTGAGATTATGAACCTGACCTCAGATTATGAACCTGGACATTTTTTATTGAAAAAAAAAAAAATGTTAGAGAATCTAGGGCCCGATTTATTTTCCGATACAAATCCTTCGAAGCAGAAGCCTAAATGGTTTTCTTCTTACAAAAATAGCCTTATAAGCTGAGGCCCTAATACTTTGTACATAGAAAAAATAAATAGCCTCAGAACTTATATGATGACTTTCCGATATTAAGGTTAATAAGGATAATTGTTGGTAAGGAGATTTTCTACCAAATGAGAAGCCAACATTTTTCAAAAATACCGAATATGTTGAGGTGCCTTTATATGGAGAGCTGCTCGAAACATGAACCAATATAGATCATTTTTAGTAGAAGGATAACACAAACTACGAAATTGCATCCAAATCGATAGGAAAAAAATATGCCTAAAATACTGAATATGTGGATGTATCATCGTATGGAGGCCAATATTTTTCTAGGCAGATCATGCATGCTGTCAATTGAGAATTCAAAATACAAAATTACATCTAATTCGTTTCAAAAATGTGCCTAAACTCCCCAAAATACCGATTATTTGAAGGTACCTTTATATGGGAGCTAACCTGAAACGTAGGCCAATATGAATTGAGTTTTATCTGCTAATATTTGCCACCCAATGAGAACCCAAAATACAAAATCACAGCCAATTCTTTTGAAAAATGTGCCAAACTACCGAAAATGTGGTAGGTACCCTCATATAGAGGCTTTCTAGAAACTTAAGCCAATATTGATCACATTTCTAAGCAAATCTGCTACCCATGGATAACCCAA
The DNA here is from genome assembly GCF_032173495.1 of Musca vetustissima. Taxonomy (NCBI): domain Eukaryota; kingdom Metazoa; phylum Arthropoda; class Insecta; order Diptera; family Muscidae; genus Musca; species Musca vetustissima. Next base: position 194,726 of record NW_026877329.1, on the reverse strand, counting down.
ACTACAAAATTAAAGCCATTTTTTTTTTTGTTGAAAATCCTGTCTTAACTCTCCGAAATACCGAATATTTTAGGGTGCTCTTAAATGGTGGCCACCCTTAATTTTTGGTATATAAGATATTTTACACAATGAAAACCCAATTACAGCCAATTCGGTTGAAAAATATGCCCATAACTCCCCAACATTTCCGAATATTGGGGAGTAAGATTATATATGGAGACTATCCTGAATCTTATTCCAATATTAATATATTTTGAAAAGAATACTTTATATCAAATGAGAAGTTTTAATACCAAATTTTAGTTAGAAATGTGTCCACAACTTACCCAAAATACCGAAAATTGTAGTTACCGTATAGTGGGGTCTACCCTAAAATGTGGACCAATGTTGATAATTATTTGTATAAATAGTTGCTACCCAATGAAGAATCCTAAATACCAACTTACAGCCAATTTGTAGACATTTTTTCCAAAATCTTCAAAAGTGGGCACAAAGGTTATGTGGGGCCTGTATCACACGTAAATCAATATATCCCATTTTCTGAACCAAACACCCTAGCACTGATAGCAATGAAGGTGTAAAATTTCAAAGCTATGTATTAAATATTGCGAGAATTATCTTCCATGGAAAAAAATCGAGGAAACTGAGAAACAATTTTCTATAGGGAAAATCTTCCAGAACGATGTTTTTTCTATAGAAAAATGTTGACATTCCTTCCTTCTCATTGTCTATAAACTATATTTTTTATTTATCATTTTATTAATTATTTTATTTTTTGTTTCTTCTATTTCCAGGTATGTTTTGAAATGAACCACCCTAATGTATAAATTTAGCGTAAGTCCATATTCGTAAAGTATTCATATTCTTATTAAATAATATTTATTTTGAAAAACTATTATCTCTGATTTTGTCTCCTAATGATGTTTTGTCAAGAACCGGACACTCTTTTCTTATTTTGCTCTCTCACTCCCTCCCTCAACATAACATGAAAACACTCGAAACAAGTTTGTTTCTTAAGTCTTTTGTTTTGTAATTAATAGCAAATATACACTAGAGACAACGACCACAGAAGTCAGTCAATTATTATTGAGTAACAAACATATTTTAAATGACATCTTATTTGATGTAAATAACAAAGGGTAAAAAAGTAAATTTTAAAATTTTTAAAAATAATGTATTAAAAAAAAATAATTTAAAAAATATAATTTTTTTTAAATAAATATGAATTTAAAAAAAAATTAAAAATTTTTTCCAGTAGTTTTCGAAAAAATGTTTGACATTCTTTTTTTGAAATTTTTAAGTTTATTTTTTGAAATTTTGATTTTTTTATTTTATATTTATAAATATTTTCAATTGAGATTTTTTTTAATTTCGATCAAAACCTAAAAAATGTGTCATTTTTTCCTTCCTCCAATACTGTAATATGATGGTCGGCCTTTAACATTGACTACCAGATTTATTTATTATTAATGATGGGCATTAAAAGCGATTATCTGTTGAAACAATTCCCAAAGACGAAGCAACAAAAAATACAAGGCTTTGTTCTGCTCTAAAATCGATGAACAAATTTAATTTCGGGTTTGTTTTTATTTCTTTTTGTTTTTGTTTCGCACTAAAATCCCCAGAAAAATTTAAAGCTCACAAAAATTTAGTCTAAAACCTCACTCACTATACAAATAATAAATCAAATTGCCATTAATGGTGTTTAACAACAAAAACATCATTTATCAGAGGGGAAATTAGTGATGAAAAAAAATCGTAAAAGAAAACAAACAAACCCAAAAACCCAGTAAAGGAAATCAACAAAAAATTTCGTTGTAATATTTTTTTTTTTGCAAAATACCGCCAGCATGACTTGTCAGATGTGGGTTGATGAGAGGTGCGGCTGAATTGTAGGGCTATTTTTCGGGCTACCACAAATGAAAAATAAAATAAAAACCAAAACAGGTCGAATTTGATTTTTTTCTATAGAAAAAATATTGAGAGAAAAAAATTCGACACATCCCAAGGACTATTTTTTCTATAGAAAACCTATTTTTATATGAATAAATGGACCGTTTGCTCACATTTTTTTCTCATACTTTTATATAAAAATTAGTATGACTCTTGGCTCGCATTTTTCTATACAAAGAAATTCGTGCGAAACGTGGGTCACATTTTTCCTAAAAAAAAAAAACACCATGAGAATCGTGGGTCACATTTTTTTTACAGAAAAAAATTCGTGGGAACTTTGGGTCACATTTTGTTCTATAGACAAAAAATCGTGAGATCCGTGGGTCAAGTTTTTCCTATAGAAAAAAAATCGTAAGCACCATGGGTCAATGTTTTTCTATAAAAAAATGTGAGACCCTTGGCTCATTTTTGTCTATTAAAAAATTAGAGAGGGCCTTAGGTCAATGTTTTTCTATAGAAACATATCGTAAGACCCTTGGCTCACATTTATTTCTATAAAAAATTATATAAATTGTGAGCCCATTTGGGTGTAATTTTTCTATGGAAACAAATTTGTGAGCCCATTAGGGCTATTTTTCCTATAGAAAAAAATTCGTGAGCCCCTTGGGGCTATTTTTTTCTATAGAATAAAATTCGTGAGACCCCTGGGGCTATTTTTTTTCTATAGAATAAAATTCGTGAGACCCCTGGGGCTATTTTTTTCTATAGAAAAAAATCGTGAAGGCCCCTGGGGCTATTTTTTTCTATAGAAAAAAAATCGTTGAGGCCCCTGGGGCTATTTTTTTCTATAGAAAAAAAATCGTGAGGCCCTTGGGGTTATTTTTTCTATAGAAAAAAAATCGTGAGGCCCTTGGGGTTATTTTTTCTATAGAAAAAAATTCGTGAGACCCCTGGTGTTCTTTTTTTCTATAGAAAAAATCGTAAGACCCTTGGGGTTATTTTTTTCTATAGAAAAAAAATCGTGAGACCCTTGGGGTTATTTTTTTCTATAGAAAAAAAATCGTGAGACCCTTGGGGTTATTTTTTTCTATAGAAAAAAAATCGTGAGACCCTTGGGGTTATTTTTTTCTATAGAAAAAAAATCGTGAGACCCTTGGGGTTATTTTTTTCTATAGAAAAAAAATCGTGAGACCCTTGGTGTTATTTTTTTCTATAGAAAAAAAAAATCGTGAGACCCTTGGTGTTATTTTTTTCTATAGAAAAAATCGTGAGACCCTTGGGGTTATTTTTTTCTATAGAAAAAAAATCGTGAGACCCTTGGGGTTATTTTTTTCTATAGAAAAAAAATAGTGAGACCCTTGGGGTTATTTTTTTCTATAGAAAAAAAAATCGTGAGACCCTTGGGGTTATTTTTTTCTATAGAAAAAAATCGTGAGACCCTTGGGGTTATTTTTTTCTATAGAAAAAAAAATCGTGAGACCCTTGGGGTTATTTTTTTCTCTAAAAAAAAAATCATGAGACCCTTGGAGTTATTTTTTTCTATAGAAAAAAATCGTGAGACCCTTGGGGTTATTTTTTTCTATAGAAAAAAAAAATCGTGAGACCCTTGGGGTTATTTTTTTCTATAGAAAACAATTCGTAAGACCCTTGAGGTTATTTTTTCTATAGAAAAAAATTCGTAAGACCCTTGAGGTTATTTTTTCTATAGAAAAAAATTCGTGAGACCCTTGGGGTTACTTTTTTTCTATTGAAAAAAATCGTGAGACCCTTGGGTCAATGTTTTTCCTATAGAAACAAATTCGTGAGACCCTTGGGTCAATGTTTTCCTATAGAAAAACCCAGGTATACTCTCCTTAAACATAGTTGTTTGTTAGGTTATGTGATTCATATCTTCATTTACATATGCCAACGACAACAACAAAAATAATATATTAAGTAAAGTTTTACACCAACCAAAAAATTAATAGTTTTAGGCCTGACTTCTTGCAAAAAAACCAAAGCAACAAATTTTTAAGATCATCTATCGTCGTGCCTTGGCAATAAAACCACGAAAGAAGCCAATTAATTTTTTGTTTGCCTTTTTATATTTTTTATTAGTCATACCAACTAACAAACAAAGAAAATAATAATAAAAAATATTAATGATATGCCGAAAGTTGTAAGAAAATTAAAATTGCATGTAATATGACTCTAAAAAAACACAGTAGCATGGTAAAGTTTTAAATAAATTTTTTTTTTGAGTTTTTAATTATTTTTTTTTTTTTTTTTTTTTGAAGTGAAATTGGTAAATTCCGTGAGATTTCTGTGATAAATAAAAAATATGATTTTAATATTTTAAATGGAGGACAGGGTAATGTAATATATGAGGAAAAAGGTCTATCAGATATATTTTTTTTTTTTTTGAAAAAAAAAATGAAATTCTTTGATGTCGTACTTTAAAAGATTTCTATAGCAACAAATTAGCACAAGCGACAAGACCTCATGAATTGTTTTCTATAGGAAAAAACGATTTTAGGGCATTTTCCAAAAAATGCCCCATATGGATCTCATGATTTATAAGATTTTGAAATTTTTTTTTTTATTTATTTTTCTATAGAAAAAATCGAGACAGACTTTTAGGGACATTTTTATTGGAAAAAATCTTTAGCCCATTAAATCTATTTTTTTTTATAGAAACACATTCGGATTAATTTTCCTATAGAAAAAAAAATCGTGAGCCCATTAGAGCACTTTTTTCCTATAGAAAAAAATCGTAAGCCCATTAGGGCTCTTTCTTCTATAGAAAAACAAATCGTGAGCCCATATGGATTTCACGATTTATAAGATTTTGAAAATTTTGTAATTTGTTTTTCTATAGAAAAAAAAAATGGGGACAGACCTTTAGGGACATTTTTATAGAAAAGAAATCGAAATGGCCTTAAAAATCGGAGTTGTAAATAAAATCTGTTTTGAACTTTTTATATAAAAATCAGATTTTGTTCTGTTTTTCAAAAGGCCATTAACTGAAAACCCTCCTCTCATAAAATTTGAAAAATGATTCTCTAACAAAATAATAATTTTAAGTGGAAAGAAAATCCGTTTCTATGGTTTCACTTTTGTATTTCATATGCGTTTTTTTATTTTGCCCTGGCATAATGAACTTTGGCAACTGGCAAAACATAATCCGCACATAACCTCAACCAACCACAATATGTAAATAAGGAAATAATGCCAACGACAATATGTGAAATGCAACTTTCCAATTGTTTTTTATCTTTCCAGCAATTTGAACAATTTTCTTCCATCCACTTTTCCACACATAACAAATACACTGTCCCCAAAAAAGGCAAATAACCATAAATACTTGACCCTTAGACCTTTTGAAACCCCCAGAAAAAAAATATTACAAAAATAAAAATTAACAACACGAATCATGGGTAACAGCAGCACCATAAGAAAAAATTTTAAATTCCAATTGGAAGAAAATGTTTAACCACCCACCCGTATTTCAAAGTTGAAAAAATTGGGGCCACTTATCTCGCTAGGTTGAATGCGAGTGTGTGCCTCTGTATGTGGAGTGCGGGGGGTTCCCATCTATGACAAAACAATTAGTTATAATATGCTCCAAATAGTTGTTAATGGGCTTTTAAAAGACCATCCAGCCAACCGTCGGACCAACCTTCCGAACATGAACAATTTCAATTTTTATGCAATATTATTTTGTTTTTTCTTCTTCTTCAAATAATACTCTTCAAAAAATGAGTGAAAGTGAATGTTTGCCCAGTGACTTCAATTGTATGGAAAACATGTAAAGAATTGTCACTTTCATTCAATGATCTTCTTATTATGCTGGTGGTGGTAGTCAGGGTGCTGCTGCTGCTGCTACTGATGGTGGTATGATATTTTTTGTTGTTGTTGTAGATAAATTAGTTGTCACCAATTTGAAATGAATATTTATGGCTCAATTGACAATGTTTGAATATTGTTATTATAATGGCTTCAGAAATAAGACGATTACCACCAGGGTGACAAAGAGGAAATAAGTTGAGATTTTTATTAAACAAAAAATCTTTAGATGAAGTAACGACTCAAAAAATTGCAGAATTTTTTTTTTTGGGATCATACGAAAAAAATAGCCCTAATGGGCTCATGAATTTTTTTCTATAGAAAAAAATAGCCTAAATGGTCTCACGAATTTTTTTTCTGTAGAAAAAAATAGCCTAAATAGTCTCAGGAATTTTTTTCTATAGAAAAAAATAGCCTAAATAGTCTCACGAATTTTTTTCTATAGAAAAAAATAGCGACCTAAGGGTCTCACGCGTTTTTTGTATAGGATCTCACGAATTTTTTCTATAGAAGAAAATAGCCCTAAGGGCTCACGATTATTTTTCTATAGAAAAAAATAGCCCTAATGGGCTCATGATTTTTTTTCTATAGAAAAAATAGCCCTCATAATTTTTTTCTATAGAAAAAATAGTACTCAGATTATGGGGTTTTTTCTATAGAAAAAATAGCCCTAATGGGCTCATGAATTTTTTTCTATAGAAAAAAATAGCCCTAATGGGCTCATGAATTTTTTTCTATAGAAAAAAATAGCCCTAATGGGCTCATGAATTTTTTTCTATAGAAAAAAATAGCCCTAATGGGCTCATGAATTTTTTTCTATAGAAAAAAATAGCCCTAATGGGCTCATGAATTTTTTTCTATAGAAAAAAATAGCCCTAAAAAAAAAAATAGCCCTAATGGGCTCATGAATTTTTTTCTATAGAAAAAAATAGCCCTAATGGGCTCATGAATTTTTTTCTATAGAAAAAAATAGCCCTAATGGGCTCATGAATTTTTTTCTATAGAAAAAAATAGCCCTAATGGGCTCATGAATTTTTTTCTATAGAAAAAAATAGCCCTAATGGGCTCATGAAATTTTTTCTATAGAAAAAAATAGCCCCAATGTGCTCATGAATTTTTTTCTATAGAAAAAAATAGCCCTAAGGGCCTATCGAATTTTTTTCTATAGAAAAAAATAGCCCTAAGGGCCTATCGAATTTTTTTCTATAGAAAAAAATAGCCCTAATGGGCTCATGAATTTTTTTCTATAGAAAAAAATAGCCCTAATGGGCTCATGAATTTTTTTCTATAGAAAAAAATAGCCCTAATGGGCTCATGAATTTTTTTCTATAGAAAAAAATAGCCCTAATGGGCTCATGAATTTTTTTCTATAGAAAAAAATAGCCCTAATGGGCTCATGAATTTTTTTCTATAGAAAAAAATAGCCCTAATGGGCTCATGAATTTTTTTCTATAGAAAAAAATAGCCCTAATGGGCTCATGAATTTTTTTCTATAGAAAAAAAATAGCCCTAATGGGCTCATGAATTTTTTTCTATAGAAAAAAATAGCCCTAATGGGCTCATGAATTTTTTTCTATAGAAAAAAATAGCCCTAATGGGCTCATGAATTTTTTTCTATAGAAAAAAATAGCCCTAATGGGCTCATGAATTTTTTTCTATAGAAAAAAATAGCCCTAATGGGCTAATGAATTTTTTTCTATAGAAAAAAATAGCCCTAATGGGCTCATGAATTTTTTTCTATAGAAAAAAATAGCCCTAATGGGCTCATGAATTTTTTTCTATAGAAAAAAATAGCCCTAATGGGCTCATGAATTTTTTTCTATATAAAAAAAATAGCCCTAATGGGCTCATGAATTTTTTTCTATAGAAAAAAATAGCCCTAATGGGCTCATGAATTTTTTTCTATAGAAAAAAATAGCCCTAATGGGCTCATGAATTTTTTTCTATAGAAAAAAATAGCCCTAATGGGCTCATGAATTTTTTTCTATAGAAAAAAATAGCCCTAATGGGCTCATGAATTTTTTTCTATAGAAAAAAATAGCCCTAATGGGCTCATGAATTTTTTTCTATAGAAAAAAATAGCCCTAATGGGCTCATGAATTTTTTTCTATAGAAAAAAATAGCCCTAATGGGCTCATGAATTTTTTTCTATAGAAAAAAATAGCCCTAATGGGCTCATGAATTTTTTTCTATAGAAAAAAATAGCCCTAATGGGCTCATGAATTTTTTTCTATAGAAAAAAATAGCCCTAATGGGCTCATGAATTTTTTTCTATAGAAAAAAATAGCCCTAATGGGCTCATGAATTTTTTTCTATAGAAAAAAATAGCCCTAATGGGCTCTATGAATTTTTTTCTATAGAAAAAAATAGCCCTAATGGGCTCATGAATTTTTTTCTATAGAAAAAAATAGCCCTAATGGGCTCATGAATTTTTTTCTATAGAAAAAAATAGCCCTAATGGGCTCATGAATTTTTTTCTATAGAAGAAAATAGCCCTAATGGGCTCATGAATTTTTTTCTATAGAAAAAAATAGCCCTAATGGGCTCATGAATTTTTTTCTATAGAAAAAAATAGCCCTAATGGGCTCATGAATTTTTTTCTATAGAAAAAAATAGCCCTAATGGGCTCATGAATTTTTTTCTATAGAAAAAAAATAGCCCTAATGGGCTCATGAATTTTTTTCTATAGAAAAAAATAGCCCTAATGGGCTCATGAATTTTTTTCTATAAAAAAAATAGCCCTTTTCTAATTTTTTTCTATAGAAAAAAATAGCCCTAATGGGCTCATGAATTTTTTCTATAGAAAAAAATAGCCCTAAAAAATGAAAAAATGGGAACCAATGGTTTCACAAATTTGTTTCTTCAGAAAAAAATTCGTACTAAGGGTCACACAAATTTTTTTTCTATAGAAAACCACCCTTATTTTTGTTGATATTAATCATATTTATTTTTTCTTATAGAAAATTAAATACTCCATGAAATTTCACCTCAGAAAAAATCATAAAAATTATTTTCTTTGCACACATTAATTGTGGCCATTTAGCGATAATAAAAAAATGGATAATAGAAAGAGACATTACATAAACTTGAATTTATAAAAGAAACATAAAATAAAAGACACTTTCTTTACAAGCCGTGACAAAAGTGTGTGTCTGTGGCAGGCAATTAAAATGAAAGAAAAAAAACACACACCATAGACATGATAATGACACCTAAAAGTGGAAATAATTCCACGGGCCATTATTACAAGAAATTTGTTAAAAATTAGAAAAAAAAGAGTTTAGTTGTGTTTAGGAAGATATGTCTGACTGGGCGTTAAAATATCCACCTCCCAGGCGTAGCGACCGGAAATCTCTAAACCTGGAAAAGGAAGTGATTCTAATAAATGGGGGATGTTTGGAAGGTGGCACAAACGAATGCGGGAAAGGGGATAGTAATTAAAAAAAATAAGGAAGAATAATCCAAACTGTGCTGGCTCGCACACATCTAAAAGGGTAAGCAGCAGATAATAAGACAAAGAGGTGAGGTACTTGAGTTAGTCAGCATGATGATGACAATGCCGAGGATAGGGGTATTGGTGTTCCGCCGCTGTTGCATGAATAAACAATTGTTTGAAAATATTGTTTTTTTAATTTCTTCAACAAGTCCTATAATTGTTGAAAGATCACACCCCCTTCCCGTTGTGGAGACGACGACGACGATGACTGCTTGTCGTCATCCTGCTGTACATATGATCACGTACACCAATTCGTCCCTTAAATGGCACAACAAAGGAGATTTTTAAAACGTGGTTTTATCCAAACAAAAGGATTTGGTTTTTAATATTCAAGTGGGGATTTCTTTTTATTTAGGAATTTCCAATGAAATCGTAACACACACACAGAAATACCTCAATAGCCCAGTAGAAAGTGTCTTGCAGACAACATTAACGAATCGTGCAAGACAATGGCAATTCCTTGAAGACACTTTGCAGACAACAATGTGAGATCCTTGACGAAATTTTCACACAAGTGTCGCAGTATTCATGCAAGACAACTTGGGCGACAAGGTAAGCGAAGTTGTCGTTGACGACAACAACGGCGACAAAACTCCCTACTTTTCGTTGACGACTATCATCGACTATGTCATTTACGCAGTCGTTGACGACTGAATACCCATTGTCATCAATCATACCCCATTAAAAATTCAAATAAAAATATAAATATAATAATATAAATAAACACATTGCATGATAAGTTGTCGAGATGATTTTCTCCATTTTAACATCATCTGTAAAGAAACAACAACATTAAAACGCTTTAAAATATGAAACATCTTTCAGATATTACTTACAATATTTCAGCAATTGTCATTTATTTGCTCCATCCTAAGTGTAAAAGAAAGCATTAAAGAAATGATACAAATAATTATATATTCAGTTAAGCTTACCTATTTTAACCGAGATTCTTAATTCTTATATATTTAAATTTAACCTAAATTTCTTATATATTTTTGCAGAAACATTTTTCTTTTCGTTTCTGTCAATATTTCATAGTACACTCAATTCAGACTATTTTTGTTTTGTTTTCATATTTCGAGAAGAACGACATTTTCGACGACATATCATGTGTTTAGTCATGAATGACAATTCCATAAATTTCGTCAACGTTTCGTCAATGAAATTGTCACGCAAGAGAGTATTTTCTACTGGGAGTGTGTGGGGTATCTCCTCAAAACGTTCTTAGCATAAATAATTGAATTTAATTCATGATCTGATCTGTGTTATTTTTTATTGAAATTATTTCAATTGTCTTGCTTTCCTATGTGATCATTAAATAAGTAGAGATTATGACAATTCTAGGAATTATTGCGTATTAAGAAATAGTATTACTGAAATTTGAAATGAGCTACAGCACAGAATAGAGATAGGGGTAATTTGGTAAAAACATAATCAGATCGATTTTTAAAACCTAAATTCCAAGAAAGGGGTTCATTAGACCTTATGGACAGGGCGACAAGTTCTTAGGGGTGTGTGGAATTTTTTTTTTTCCTATAGAAAAATATGCATCACTTTTAATAGGTTTTCTTATTTGCCTGTCATAATTTTAGTAATCATTTTATTCCGCTTACTCATTCATAACAAAAAAAAAAAAAAAAAAATACGTCAATTATTGTTCGGCTTATTGTGGGGATCAGTAAATTGTTAAGTGCACTTGAGGTGATGATATACACATTTTTTGTTAAGATTTTAATACGTCAGGTTTATGGTGATCATTACCCAGCAAATTTGGTGGCAGGAAATATTTTTTTGAACATATTTGGTTGGTGTGCTAATTGCAATCCAATGACTTTTAGAATATGATGGAAAAATCATGATTCCTCTCTATAGAACGATTTTTTTTCTACAGAAAAAAAAATCGCCAGGCCTTTTGGTCCACGAAGACCCAAGGGTCTCATAAAAACTAGACCCAAGGGTCTCACGAATTCTTTTTATAGAAAACCATAGACACAAAAATAAAAAAAATACAACAAAGGGTCTCACACATTTTTTCTATAGAAAAATGTGGACCAGGGATGTCACTAATTATTTTTCTATAGAAAAAAATTGACCCAAGGGACTCACAATTTTTTTCTATAGAAAAAATAGGGTTTCACAAATGGTGGACTCAATGGTCTTACCATTTGTTTTTCTATAGAAAAAATAGACCCAGGTCTCACGAATTGTTTCTACAGGAAAAAATTTACCCACGAATTGCTTCTACAGGAAAAATAGACCTAAGGTTCTCACGAATTTTTTCTATAGAAAAAAATGTGGGCCAAGGGTCTCGCGAATTTTTTCTGTAGAAAAAAATGTGAGCCAAGGGTCTCGCGAATTTTTTCTATAGAAAAAAATGTGAGCCAAGGGTCTCACGAATTTTTTCTATAGAAAAAAATGTGAGCCAAGGGTCTCCCGAATTTTTTCTATAGAAAAAATGTGAGCCAAGGGTCTCACGAATTTTGTCTATAGAAAAAAATGTGAGCCAAGGGTCTCACGAATTTTTTCTATAGAAAAAAATAGCCTCAAGGGTCTTGCGGATTTTTTTTCTATAGAAAAAAAATAGCCCCAAGGGTCTTGCGGATTTTTTTCTATAGAAAAAAATAGCCCCAAGGGTCTCGCGACTTTTTTTCTATAGAAAAAAATAGCCCCAAGGGTCTCGCGAATTTTTTTCTATAGAAAAAAATAGCCCCAAGGGTCTCGCGAATTTTTTTCTATAGAAAAAAATAGCCCCAAGGGTCTCGCGAATTTTTTTCTATAGAAAAAAATAGCCCCAAGGGTCTCGCGAATTTTTTTCTATAGAAAAAAATAGCCCCAAGGGTCTCGCGAATTTTTTTCTATAGAAAAAAATAGCCCCAAGGGTCTCGCGAATTTTTTTCTATAGAAAAAAATAGCCCCAAGGGTCTCGCGAATTTTTTCTATAGAAAAAAATAGCCCCAAGGGTCTCACGAATTTTTTCTATAGAAAAAAAATAGCCCCAAGGGTCTTGCGGATTTTTTTCTATAGAAAAAAATAGCCTCAAGGGTCTTGCGGATTTTTTTCTATAGAAAAAAATAGCCCCAAGGGCCTTGCGGATTTTTTTCTATAGAAAAAAATAGGCCCAAGGGTCTCGCGAATTTTTTTCTATAGAAAAAAATAGCCCCAAGGGTCTCGCGAATTTTTTTCTATAGAAAAAAATAGCCCCAAGGGTCTCGCGAATTTTTTTCTATAGAAAAAAATAGCACCAAGGGTCTCGCGAATTTTTTTATAGAAAAAAGTAGCCCCAAGGGTCTCGCGAATTTTTTTCTATAGAAAAAAATAGCCCCAAGGGTCTCGCGAATTTTTTTCTATAGAAAAAAATAGCACAAGGGTCTCGCGATTTTTTTTCTTTAGAAAAAAATAGCCCCAAGGGTCTGGCGAATTTTTTTCTATAGAAAAAAATAGCCCCAAGGGTCTCGCGAATTTTTTTTTATAGAAAAAAGTAGCCCCAAGGGTCTCGCGAATTTTTTTCTATAGAAAAAAGTAGCCCCAAGGGTCTCGCGAATTTTTTTCTATAGAAAAAAGTAGCCCCAAGGGTCTCGCGAATTTTTTTCTATAGAAAAAAATAGCCCCAAGGGTCTCGTGAATTTTTTTCTATAGAAAAAATAGCCCCTAGGGTCTCGCGGCTATAGAAAAAAATAGCCCCAAGGGTCTCGCGAATTTTTTTCTATAGAAAAAAATAGCCCCAAGGGTCTTGCGAATTTTTTTCTATAGAAAAAAAATAATCCATGAATTTCACAGGTTTTTTTCTATAGAAGAAAAAGTAGGCCCAAGGGGTTCACAAATTTTTTCTTTAGAAAAAATAGCCCCAAGGGTCTCGCGAATTTTTTTCTATAGAAAAAAATAATCCCAAGGGACTCGCGATTTTTTTCTATAGAAAAAAATAACCCCAAGGGACTCGCGAATTTTTTTCTATAGAAAAAAAGAACCCCAAGGGACTCGCGAATTTTTTTCTATAGAAAAAAATAGCCCCAAGGATCTCGCGAATTTTTCTATAGAAAAAATAGACACAAAGGCCTCCAAAATTTTCTATAGAAAAAAATGAGAGCCCAGGATTTTTTTCTATAAAAAAGTGGACGAAAGGGTCTCAAGCATTTTTTTATAGAAAAAAATTGACCCAAGGGTCTCAAGAAAAAAATATTCACAATTGTTTCTTTTTTTGCATTGAACTATCATTGAACGCTGTTACGTGTCATTAAGCTCTCTGTCATGTAAGCTAATCAACCAGTCAGCCAACCAACCAACACCACCCGCACTTTAAGCCATCGTATCGGTTTCAATAGCCAAGAAGGTGTGCGTTCGGAAAATATGCAACGCAATTTCTTAGACATTGCTGTTGGTTGACTGTCATCATCAAATAAATGGGCCGGGGTGGTATTGAATCAATCCAAGTCATTTGCATTGTTACATTATGGCTTACATGCCGCCTTCCCTCCGCATTTACAAATCAGTTGACAGGCGACCGCGTTGGTTAAACTTGGCTGGGTTGTATATTTCTTTGGAAAATTTAAAACTACTTGAAGAACGACCAACCGATCAACCGCACACGGTATTTAAATGAAGTTAAGACGAAGCAGTTGCCACTAAATAGTTTTTTTTCTTTTTTTGAGCATTGACATTAAACCACCACCACTACTCTCAAAGTCCAAGTAACTGACATTCATACCACCTACTCCCCGCCCACTCACTTCTCTCCACAATTCCTCTCCACCATGACATTCCAAAGGACTCTTGGCCTCTCTTACTGAAGGTTATTGTACGATTTATTTTTTAAATCGTGTTCATCGTTCATTGATTTAGCCAAGTTGTTTTTTTGGGCCTCACAATGATGACGTTTGTCTGTCTCTCAGGCGAAATTTGACGCTTTGTTGGCTTCATTGCAACAACAAATAAAAATAAATAACTGACATTGTTGTAATGAGGCCCCCACACTCGTTCGGGGTATATTTGGATGTGAAGACCATAAGCAAGAAATATTTGTGACATTTAGTACTTGGGCTTTGTTGTTGTTACTGTACTTTGGTGGAGCCAAGGTAGCAATCCGATTACAAGAGGTTGACAAAAGGAACAGGAAATAAATTTGCGGATTAAGACACATTTTGGTAAGAATGTGGGGATAAAGGAAGAAATAAATGCTAATGAGGAGGGTTGGGTTGTGATAAAAAATAAGTGTATTGAGTCCTGCGGGACAAACGAAAAAATCGCAGAATAACTATCGAATTTCTTCTCTAAAGAAAAAAGACCTTTATAGTCCTATAGGACTCTCGAATTTTATTCTATACAAAAAACTTTGTCCAAAGGTCTCGCATTTTTTTCTATAGAAAAATATTGACCATAGAGTCTTTGGAAGAGACCTTGAGGACTATACAATTTATAATACGAATGATTTTCAATTTGTGTTCGATACGAAGAAAAAAGTTGTCTCTATTTTTTTACAAAAATATGCCCCAAAGGTATCACGATTTTTTTATAAAAAAAATATATCCCATGAAGGGCTGTATAGAGAAAAAAAGTCCTGTAGGACTATTCAGTTTTTTTTTCAATAAAAACACAGTCCAGTCCTGAAAGTTTATCGATTTTTATAGAAAAAATAGCCCTGAAAAGCTGTCTCATGCTCACTTTTTCCCCCATGGTACTCTTCAGATTTTTGAATTTTTTCTATAAAAAATAGTCCTGAAGAGCTATCGATTTTTTCTATTAAAAAATACTCCTAATGGACTCTCGATTTTTTTTATAAAAAAATCTGTCCTCTAGAACTTTAGATTTTTTTTTTTTAAATCGCCATGATGGACTTTCGAATTTTGCTTCTTTTTTTAAAAAAATCGTTCTGATGGACTTTCGATTTTTTTCTTTAGGAAAAATTGTACTGATGGCTTCTCTAATTTTTTATTTATAAGAAAAAAATCGTCCTAATGGAATTTCATTTTTTTTCTATAGAAAAAATCATCCTGATGGAATTTCCAATTTTTTTCTATAGAAAAAAATCTTTCTGATGAACTCTCGAATTTTATTTCTGTAAGAAAAAATGGACTCTCGAATATTTTTCAATAGAAAAAATCGTACTAAAGGATACCTGATGTACACATATTATTTTCTATATAAAAAAGTTCTGGATTTCATTTCTATAGAAAAAAATCATGATGGAATTTTGAATTTTTTGTTTATGAAAAAAAGTTGTTCTGATAGACTCTTGAATTTTTTCCTATAGAAAAAATGGTCCTCGTGGACTCTTGAATTGTTTGTTTTTTTCCTGATGGACTCTTGAATTTTTTTCTATAGGAAAAAATTGTCCTGATGGACTCTTGAAGTGTTTGTTTTTTCTTGATGGACTCTTGATTTTTTTTCTATAGAAAATACCGTCCTGATGGACTCTTGACCGTCCTGATGGACTCTATAGAAAAAAATCGACCTGATGGACTCTTGAAATTTTTACTATAGAAAAAAAATCACCCTGATGGACTCATGAATTCTTTTTTTCTATAGAAAAAAGCGTCCTGATGGACTCTTGAATTTTTTTCTATAGAAAAAAATTGTCCTTATTATTCTATAGAAAAAAATCGACCTGATGGACTCTTGAAATTTTTACTATAGAAAAAAAATCACCCTGATGGACTCATGAATTCTTTTTTTCTATAGAAAAAAGCGTCCTGATGGACTCTTGAATTTTTTCTATAGAAAAAAAATTGTCCTTATTGACTCTTGAATTTTTTTCTATAAAAAAAATCGTCCTTATTGACTCTTGAATTTTTTTCTATAGAAAAATCGTCCTGATTAAAAAAACAAATCGTCCTGATGCACTGTATATTTTTTTTAAAGAAATCGTCCTTATGGACCCTTAATTTTTTTCTATAGAAAAAAATCGTCCAGATGGACTCTTGATTTTTTTCTATAGAAAAGGACAATTTTTTTTCTGTAGAAAAAAATCTAGAGAACTTTTTCCGTATAAATTTTTTTTATTGCAATTTCTTTCTGTTATTGTTATTGTTTGTGTCTGCTGCATGCTGTGTGCGTGCGGGTGTCATCTTAATTTTATTTTGAGTTCGCGATTTTTTTTGTTTTTTCTTCAACCTTCATTCGTGTATTACAGTTTTGTAACGCTTAAGTTGTTTTGTATTTAAGTTATTTTTATTGTTGTTGTTGTTGCTGCTATTTTTGTTGCCAGCTACAAATAACACGTGAATGTTTACTGGATGTTGAATACGACATCTCCAGTATCGCTGACTGTAATTGTGGTTATTTTATTTTTTTTTCAGTTTTTTTTAAATTTAGGGGGCGTTTTTCAGATTGTCTACCAGTGTAAATTTCTCGCTTGATATCAATGAACGCAGGCTGGCTGGCTGGGTTTTAATTTTTGTTTTTGATTTTATGTTTTTTTTTGTTAATGAAAAAACTGTTATTTGATATAGAGCTTGTAGTTAATATTATGGTAGAGAAATTATTAACAATAAATTGTATTAGTTACAATCATTGCAAAAACTGAGACATGATTTTAAACAAAAAACCCATACACAATATGACATTTAATTTAATTATATTTTTTTGTGTTTTTTCTTTTCAGGTAAATATTAAATTTTTTTGGAAATGAATTCATTGTATGAAGGTTTGAAATTTTTTTTATTTTTTGTTTGAATATTTTGACTATTCAAAGGTCTCACGATTTTTTCTATAGAAAAAAAGGTATCACGAATTTTTTTCTATAGAAAAACATTGACCCAGGGGTCTCACGAATTATTTTCTACAGAAAAACATTGACCCTAGGGTCTCACGATTTTTTTCTATAGAATAACATTGACCCCGGTGTCTCACGAATTTTTTCTATAGAATAACATTGACCCCGGTGTCTCACGAATTTTTTCTATAGAAAAACATTGACCCAGGGGTCTCACGAATTTTTTTCTATAAAAAAACATTGACCCAGGGGTTTCACGATTTTTTTCTATAGAAAAACATTGACCCAGGGTTCTCACGAATTTTTTCTATAGAAAAACATTGACCCAGGGATCTCTCGAATTGTTTTCTATAGAAAAACATTGACCCAAGGGCCCCAAGAATTTTTTCTATAGGAAAAAGTCTCAGCCAGGGGCTCGATTTTTTTTTACAGAAAAAAAGTTTGACCAAAAAGTCTCACGCATTCTTTAGTAGGATCTCACGAATGTGAGCCAAGGGTCTCACGAATACTTTTCTATAGAAAAACATTGAGGAGTCTCACATTTTTTTATATTCTACTTATTAGAAAAAAAGTCGGTACACGTTTCAATACACCCACTTGAGAAAAAATGCTTTAATTCCGTTACAACACCACAATTAATTTTGCGGTCACATTTCTGCAGCATTTTCGGTGTTTTGTCTTTCAGTCTTGCTATTTCTTCTTCTTCTGTGGCTTTTTCTATATTTAATTCAATTAGATTTTGTTGAAAAGCTAAACAAGAAAGATTATAACATAAATTTGTTGCCAAAGATAATCTCAAGAGTCGGTCGGTCGATGATTGTGTCGACGCTGCCTCCTTGGCCGCCATTGTTGAAAACTAGGTTTTTAGTGGTAAAGTATCCACTTTACACCTACATCACGTTTTTCCGCAAAAAGCAAATTGCCAAAATAAGACGAATTGAATCATAAAATTCATTCACTTTTTTATGAAGTGTTATTATGCCCATTGAAATGTTCTTCTTTTTTTCTTCTTCTTCTTCTTTTTATTTTTTATTCTGGAATTCCTTACAATTATGCTATGGTGTCGCTCTAGTGTCCGGAATGTCCACACTTCTGTTTCTAGCTGCAATTGCATTTTGTTTCGTTACTCTTTTTTTTAGTCAGTCAAGGAATTTTTTTTTCGAAGCTGCTTTTTTGTGGACTTCAACATATTTTTTGCAAGTCAATGCTCGCTGCAGTATTTTGTAGAAGTTCGAAGTTTTGTTGAATAACTTTTTGGCGACATTGCACATATTTTTGTCGGCTCTTTAACTTGGTATCTAGAGAGGCCACAAGCAAGGGGAGAAGCTATGTATTTCTACATAACATTTTAATCAGGACTTCGTATAAAAAAATCGTGAGATTTTTTTTATAGAAAAAAATTCGTGAGACCCTTGACACTGTTTTTCTATAGAAAAAAATTCGTGAGACCCTTGGCTCACACTGTTTTTCTATAGAAAAAATTCGTGAGAACCTTGGCTCACACTGTTTTTCTATAGAAAAAAATTCGTGAGACCCTTGGTCACACTGTTTTTCTATAGAAAAAAATTCGTGAGACCCTTGGCTCACACTGTTTTTCTATAGAAAAAAATTCGTGAGACCCTTGGCTCACACTGTTTTTCTATAGAAAAAAATTCGTGAGACCCTTGGCTCACACTGTTTTTCTATAGAAAAAAATTCGTGAGACCCTTGGCTCACACTGTTTTTCTATAGAAAAAAATTCGTGAGACCCTTGGCTCACACTGTTTTTCTATAGAAAAAATTCGTGAGACCCTTGGCTCACACTGATTTTCTATAGAAAAAAATTCGTGAGACCCTTGGCTCACACTGTTTTTCTATAGAAAAAAATTCGTGAGACCCTTGGCTCACACTGTTTTTCTATAGAAAAAAATTCGTGAGACCCTTGGCTCACACTGTTTTTCTATAAAAAAATTCGTGAGACCCTTGGCTCACACTGTTTTTCTATAGAAAAAAATTCGTGAGACCCTTGGCTCACACTGTTTTTCTATAGAAAAAATTCGTGAGACCCTTGGCTCACACTGTTTTTCTATAGAAAAAAATTCGTGAGACCCTTGGCTCACACTTTTTTTCTATAGAAAAAAATTCGTGAGACCCTTGGCTCACACTGTTTTTCTATAGAAAAAAATTCGTGAGACCCTTGGCTCACACTGTTTTTCTATAGAAAAAAATTCGTAAGACCCTTGGCTCACACTGTTTTTCTATAGAAAAAAATTCGTGAGACCCTTGGCTTACACTGTTTTTCTATAGAAAAAAATTCGTGAGACCCTAAGATCTATTTTTTCTATAGAAACAAATGAGTTCGTGAGGTCTATTTTTTCTATAGAAAAAAATTCTAGGGTCCATTTTTTTAGAGAAAAAAATTCTAGAGTCTATTTTTTTCATAGAAAAAAATTCGTGAGGCCCAGGCGTCTCCTTTTTCCATAGAAAGAAATCGTTAGACCCTTGACTCTATTTTTATCTATAGAAAGAAATTTGCAACCTCAGTTCACTGATGATACTTTTTCTAAAGAAAAAAAGTCTATTGGAAAAAATCGTGATGCTCTTGTGGCCTAATTTTTTTCTATAGAACAATATTCGTGATAGGTCCCTTTGGACCAAGATTTTTCTATAGAAAAAAAATCGTGAGACCTTGGGTATAACATTTCGTGAGATCCTTGGGTCTATTTGTGGGACCCTTGAATCAATGGTCACACGATTTCTTTTGATGCGAAAAAATGTTATTTATTATTACACAAAATTCGAACTAGGTGGAATTTGGGTCTACTATTTTTTTCGTATGCCCCAATTAACCCAAATGAAAACATAACTGACCTAAAAATGATAATAACAATATATTACCAAATTTAATAATGCCATTGCAGCTGATATCAAGTTAACAAAATGTTGTTGATGATAATACCTCCCCTTAAATCGTCGAACATTTGATTACAATTCGATTTTCACAATGTTTTTAATTGCAGTCGTATATATCTATTTTATTTATTTATTTTTTTTTTTTTTTTGGTTTACCATAATCAAACCTACTTTTCGATTTAACCTCAACCTGTTTTTGGACTGTTGAAAACATATCATTGCTCACCAAACCGAAATGCTCCGCTCCAATCATAGAGCATTACATTACTATTATTATCTTATCATTGAAAAATCGTTGCTTTTACTAAACTACCTACCTGTCTGTTTGTCTGTCTTTCGGTCTGACTAAAATAGTTTCGGGTCTCTGGCATATCTGTGGCTAACAAATATGCCCTCAAGTCCAATATGTCCGTCTGCCCGTCCAACAACAACATACCATACCATTTACAAAGACTGTCATCATCGTCGTCGTCATCATCAACCGACCATTGGCCGTTGTCGTAACTGATATTTTTGTTGTTGTTTTGATGGTTGGTTTGTGTGTGTGTGCCTTGAGTGCTGGAAAATCCTACACTAAAATTTTTCTAGGGCTTCATATCAGTTTTCTTTCTTTTCATATGAAGAGAGCCGGACCGCCTGTCAGCATATTCACTGCACATACACGTACACAACCGAAAATACCGCATTTTTCCACAAAATTTCATTTATGTTGACATTTGTTTGATTTGGACGTATAACTGATATTGCAACATGTTGCATTCCTTTTTCATATCTTATCAGGTGGCAAATGTAAATAAATGTCTACACCTCCCTCTTCCCACTTCGAGGTACATAGATATGTTAAAGGAATTTATTTATTTATGATTTTCGGTTTTTAGGAACTGATAACACAAAAATTCTCTTTCAGGTTTTTTGGGGGTTATTGCATTTCCTCGAGGTTTGTTGTTTGATGAAGCGTAACATGGGTTCGGAACTTATTTGCCAAACATATACATATGATATTTATTTTTCGACATATTTTGCTGTGGGAAAGGGTATCATTGGGTAAAATTTTTTTTACCGATATGTTTGATGTTTATTGTAGATTATGAAAAACAACAACAGAAACTGGCGACACATTTTTTCTATAGAAAATAACTTCAAAAATTCTGAGGATAAGAAAAAAATGTGACCCAAGGGTCTCACTTTTTTCTATATAAAAAATATTGAGTCGAGGGCCTTACGTTTTTTTCCATAGAAAAAACTTGGCGCTAAGGACCTTTTTTTTACTATAGAAAAATATTGACCCAAGTGCGTCACGGTTTTTTTCTGTATAAAAATATTGACCCAAGGGTCTTACGATTTTTTTTATAAAAAAAACTTGGCCCCAAGGGTATGACGATTTTTTTTTACTATAGAAAAAAAATTGACCCAAGGGTCTCACGAATATTTTCTATAGAAAATTATTGACCCACAAGAAAAAAAAGGCCCAAAAGTCTCACGAATTTTTTCTATAGAAAAAAATTGACCCAAGGATATAGAAAAAAAATCGTAAGACCCTTGGGTTAATATTTATCCATAGTAAAAAAGTTCGTGAAACCCTGGAATTTTTTTTCCAGAGAAAAAAATTCATGAGATCGTTGGATCAATGTTTTTTCTATAATAAACAATTTGTGAGACCCTTGCGTCGTTTTTTTTATAAAAATAATTCGTTAGACCCTTGGTTAAGCATTTTTTTCTATAGAGAAAAATTAGTGAGACCCCAAAGTCGATTTTTTCATAAAAAAAATTCACGAGGCACTTGGGTCGATTTTTTTCCTATAGAAAAAAATTCATGACCCAAGGGTCGATTTTTTTTTATAGAAAACCGTATACCCCTTCCAAAAAGAATCGTGAGACCATTGGCACACATTTTTTTCTATAGTAAAACATTCGTGAGACCCTTGGCTCACATTTTTTTCTATAGAAAAATGTTTCCAAAGAAAAAAATTAGGCCCTTGGGTCAATGTTTTTTTTATAATAAACAATTTGTGAGACCCTTGGGTCGATTTTTTCTATGGAAAAAAAATCGTGAGACCCTTGGTTAAGCATTTTTTCTATAGAAAAAAATCGTGAGACCCTTGGGTCACATTTTTTCTATAGAAAAAAATTGTTAGACCCTTGGGTCGATTTTTTTCTATAGAAAAAATTCTACAGAAAATAATTCATGAGACCCTTGGGTCATTGTTCTAGGTTATCCTTCCCTTTAAACGATTCCATTTATATTACATCAATTAAACAACAAACCAAGAAGAAGAAGGAAAATGTGCATATTTATTTAAAAAATTAGTTAGACTCTTTGGTCGATTTTTTTCTACAGAAAAAAAATTATGAGACCCTTGGGTCCATTTTTTTCTACATCTGACTTGTTTTATTGTTCTAGGCTATCCTTCCCCTAAAACGATTCCATTTCTATGTATCTCAATTATATAAACAAACCAAGAAGAACCAAAATATGCATATTTATCACAATTTATGATGATATTTCAAAGAGATATTAAACTTTGATATAATTTTATCTCCTCCTCCCTCTCATTAAGTGGAACATTAAAAAGGTTGGTTAGATAGATGAGAGGATACCGGTTGTTGGCCTGCTAGGTTTGTGGGGTATTAAATCAACAGAAGAAAAAATAAATGAGGTGATGATGGTGCTGCGATGATACCGCTGAGAGCAATCCAGCGAATGGGGTTTCCAACAACAAAAGTGGTCATAGGTCAAGCCTACAACAACAATGACTTGAAGGAAAACAAAAACAACAACAATGCAACTTTCATTGCATGACATTCATTAAATATTCAAATCGAACGATGGCGATGATGTGGATAAAAATGATGACCTTAAAATTGAAGCCAAGGAGAAAATTGAAAGAAAAAAATTGAAAATAAAAAGGCAGCATATTTGGATTTAAAAATATATTTTAGAAAAAAAAAATAGTAGATATGTTAATATGCCTATTTGTTATTTCCGCTGAGAATGACTTGTAAAAAATTTAAATTTTTTTTTTTTTTTTTTTAATAAAAAAAATTTTGAATTTACAAATAGTATCAATAACCGTGGAAAATACAAAAGAAAAAAGATGAATAAGAAAATTGAAATAAAACCAAAAATACCATCCAGCAAACAGGTGCATCATTGAGAAAGAGACTGAATTTCTATGGAATTCCAATGCTGTGTTGGGGAACGCCACAATGAATCGATGGATGGGATGGAATGGTTGGCTACTATGTTGGTTGCTTGTTGAGAGCTATGAATGAATTATTTCATTTCATTATTTTTTGTTTTTTTTTTTCTTGGAAACCTGTTTCCACCGAAATTATTATAGCTAAGATATGTTTGTATGTTATTTTTGCTTCTGCTGCTTCTTCTCAGTTCAAAAGATGCACGAAATATTACTACACATTGTACTTTGAGCGATACTAGCCACTTGCATGCATATATCGTGGCATTATTATTATTTTTTTTTTATAATTTAGTTGTTGATGTAAATTCATTTTAAATTGCTTAGATGTCATTAAACAAATAGTATTTCACAATTCTGCGAGGGGGACTATTTGCCACCATCAAGAAGATGCAAAAAAAATCCAAATAATTGCAGATTTCTGATGTCAGCAGTGTTAATTTTTTGTCATTTTGACATCTGTATATTATTTAGAAATTATTATATTTAATTGCTATATATGATTTTTTTATATATCACTCAAACATATGTATGAGGTAACTGCTAATTATTTAATAGTAAAAAAGAATTTAAATAAATTTTGTGTATAAAAAATTAGGTTTTTTTTTCTAAAATAAAATTCCTTAAAAATTCTTTCACAGACATTTGTTTTCGTAGGATTTTTTTCTACTAACATGAGCTTTTGAGGTACTTTTTTTTATAGAAAAAACATTACCCAAGGGTCTCTCGATTTTTTTCTATAGAAGAAACTTGACACATTGACTCTCATTTCTGTAGAAAAAATGTGAGTCAATGGACTCACGAATTTTTTTCTATAGAAAAAATGTGAGCCAACGGTCTCACGAATGTTATTCTATAGAAAAAATCTTGACCCAAGGGCCTCGCGAATGCTTTTCTATATAAAAAACTTGATTCAAGGGTCTCAAAATTTTTTTCTATAGAAAACAGGTCCCACGAATTGTTTTCTATAGACAAAACTGACCCAAGGGTCTTTTTTTAGAAACTCTTTAGAAACTAATTTTTCCTATAAAAAATAAACTTGAACCAAGGGTCTCACGAATTTTTTTCTGTAGACAAAAATTGACTCAAAGTTCTCACGAAACAGGTTCTTGACGTCTTTTCCCTATACCCAAAAATTTAAACTCAGTTTTTAAGGTACTTTGGCTCATGAGGTATTTGTTTCTTCTTTCTATTGAAATCGAACTTAAGTTCGGCAGCATCAATCGTTGTCTTCCCAAAAACTGAAATACCTATTTTCAGCAATTTCAGTTGGGGTAAAAACCTAAAAAAAAAACACCAAAAAACATCCACGGTATATCCCATTTTTAATACCTTATATTCTAGGAGTGGCAGCAATGGATGTGCAAAATTTTTAAGCTCTATCGTGATTTTCGACAGACAGACGAAAAATCATCATCGGCTCGTGAGGTATTTGTATACCCTTAGCCGTATGGTTAATATTGGTTTTCCACCCAAAGTGTCCCTGGACCAAATCTGTTTCACGCAATTTAGAGTTGATTTACAAATGTTCAAACGTGAGTCTGTCTGGCTGATGTGCATGTTAACCCCGGATTTCATCCAAACTTTGACCATCACAATTTGCCTACCAATCTTAAATCAAGATCAAAATAGGGCCACCTATACCTTCCGACACATCCGTCAAAAATGCATTAAAAGTTTAATATGAGCTAAATTAAAAATGTAATGCTCACGGAGTAATCTATTTGAACCACACTTTGCACAATCTAATGTTTCAGCCAAACCTATGCAAAGTTTGAAAATCCATTACTTCTAGTATTTAAAAAATCCCATATGAAGCGAACGGAATATCGGATCTCATTTAAACTTTTAATATTTTTACCAAACCTAAATCAAGTCCAAAGACCCATCCGTTCACTCCTAAAGACACGTCATCCACAAAGGAGGAACATTTTAACCCATTTTGTTAGTCAACTGTCTAACTCATGATATTATCTAAGGCTGAAGTAAGCTCAGCTGTCAGGGTCAACGTAAGGACCCACAAACCTTAATTAAAAAAAAAAACACGAGTTATTGCAATTTCAATCTTTTCATGGCCGAAACGTTGTTAACATTTACCAGTATCCGATACTACGAACGAGCCATACATCTTCCTCACTTGTAGTTCATTAACGTCCGAGATCGAGCCCATTCGGCATGGATATGGGAAACATATATTCGTATGGTACTACTAAGTGAATGAGAATTATTGTGTACTTAAAGCAAAAGTGTTTGCCGATGAATGTATTGAAGTTGAAGAACACAGGTAATGATGTCGGACTTAGGTTTACTGTGAGATTTTACTACTAAATATTGAGGTGGGTTGGCATTATTTTGGGGATTCAAATATCAAGTGTACGATTTAATCCATATCCACACATCGAAATATTTTTTTAATCACGTCAGAAGATAGGGCCAATGAGGCTCCTCACATTTTTTAAAACTTGTAAGTTTCATACGAAAAGAATGGGCTATCCGATTTGATTCATTCATTGACTGCACATCGTAATCATTTTACCGAACCTACATAAAATCCGAAGATGGGGATTATAAGGCAACTTCTTGTTAAACTAATAAGTCAGGAAAAGTGTATACATAGGCTGAGGGTATATATCTGACAGTAATATCGACTTACTCTCGTTTGTACTTATGGGGTTTCTTTATAGAAAGAAATCAAGTCTCTGTTCTCTTTTCTATAGAAAATCATTTATTTTTAATAAAAAAGTACGTCATACATGTTGAAAAATATATTGTTTCCTTTTGCCTACTTTTGGGTGTAATAATTTTTTCATATTTCATTGCGCATATGTGGTCGCATTATAGCAAATTTAATTGTAGAGGGAGTACTGGCTTCACATAGAATATCCATCCATCATTGACCTAAATTACATAATTTTTATTTTTACATTTTTTCATTGACGTCATCAAGTTATTTCCTTATTTTTACCCTTGCATACTTTTAAGCATAAATCAAAATTATATTCCATTGCATACTTGTGGGAGTAAGATTTAATTATTTCCCAGTGCATCCATACACTCACACACACTTCCTGTTAATAGAATATCCTTATTATGAAACAATTTCTGAGTTCCTTTGTCGTTTCCTTATCTGGGCTCATTATAAGCCAATTAGACACTGTGTGTGTGTGTGTGTGTGTTCGAGCCTGTGTTGCATTCTCAAGGGTATCCTTCCCTTTGCTTGCTTTGTGTGTTCGAAGCTATTGTCTGTTCGCCCTAGGGCACTAGGTTTTTTAGTATGTGATGCCTATTTTATAGCAGCTACCACTACCTACAGATTTTAAAATAATTTTTACGAGCTATTTTATATTCTGTAAAAGTAAAAGATGGTCGGTCGGTCTAAGTATGCATGTGTGTTTGCACGTACGTGTGCATATACCTTTGTAATATTTTCTGGGATGCGCTGAGCTGTTGTTGTTGGCCATGATGAAGAAGCCTCTGTTGTATTTATTTTCTTATTTAGTTTTTGTTATTATTCAGTTTCTGTTTCTTTTTTGTTGTTATTTTTCTTTTTTCTTAACGTTTTTACTCTTTTTCAAGGTTTTCTTAGATATTCTTCTGCTCGTGTGTGCCTTTGAAAATGCATATCTTGCTCTATGTGTGTGTGTCTTTTGTTGTTGTTTTGAAACGAAGTTTCTTTTCGATTTTTTTTGTTTTTCTGCATCACACGTTGCTGCTGCACCACCATCACCAAAAAGGAGGTGGAACCTGTTTGTTGGCTAAGAGCGACCGATACTAGAAAACCACAACTGAAGAAGACAATAACGCTGTGGAACGAAGCAAAAAATAAAAAAAAAACTAAAAGGAAGACACCGCTTGCATTCTTTGAAGAATGAAAATAATAAAAAATAAAAGCAAATGTGCAGCACAGTGGGCAATAGGATCGGAAGGAGGGGCTTCAAATATTATAATAGCGAAGATTTCAAATAGGAACTTTGTTGTGTCTTCTATGCCTTGGTAAATTGCGGCCGGGAGAATTCGAATTATAAAACTAAAGACTCTCAGGTTGGAAAATTAGATTTGGGCTTTGAACATTTGGATATATAGGGACTAGGGGCATAGGGGAAATTTGCCCCAATGTTGATTATTTTTCGTGGGAATATTTCCTACCTAATTAGAATCCAAAATCTAAAATTAAAAAAGTGGATGTCCCATTCATTCTACTTTTAGGTCGGTCAAAAAGACACTACTGGGTTCAGCCTTCATTTGTTTGCTTTTCCAAAGTCTTGACACAAACAAATTGTGATTTAGCACTCTGAAGTGTCTGTCACTGGCGTGCGATTTCCACAATCTTACATTTCTTTCCAACTTAAATATAGTTCGAATATGGAGACTATAGGCGCTCTCCCTCTGGTACATCTATACATCCCCCAGATAAAATGTATTCAAGGCCCTCTGCGCAAAATTCAAAGGTGCATTGTTTCTATGCAACAATATATGGCAGCCCCCGTCACATAGGATAGGCTACAGCAGACCAATAATATATTTACCTGGAATTAAAATAATGAAATTAAATTGATTTGACATTCCAATAACGAACTTTAGCACATCTACCCATGAGTATAATACAAAACATGAATGACACTACCCAGAAGAAAAATTGTAACACTAAACAGGCAGGCAATGATAGATGGCAGCCCCAACACTTAGGACAAGCTATATATACTTACTTGAAATTAAAATATTAAAATGAAATAATCCAACATCATCGAAAATTAAAAAAAAAAAAATAAATTTCGGAATCAATATCAACACATTAGGATAACACAAAATAGGAATGGCGGGAGATAACCCAACCCAGATACATTAAATAAGCAAGGACCCCAACTACAACACAGAATTCAAGATGGAGTTGTTGCTAGGCAACAATAGATGGCACGCAGTGCTATATCGGCTATATATATCCATAATCTCTATAGATCCTTATAGATCCATGATTTTAAAAAATATAAATGGCAAGAGAGAGTGCCATTGAGGAAGTGTTTCTAGCCAGCCATTATAATTATTTCATTAAAATAATGAAACATATCCACAGCGTTCTGACATAGTAATAACTAACCTCTAGATCCTACAGTGGGATGCATGAATTGTAACTCTCTATATAAAGAAATAAATAAAGAATAATAAAAGAATAAAGATTTGGAGATAGCGCCACCCAGAGCATAAATGGCAACCCTCAATAAGCAAAAGGACCTCAGCCACTGCATAAAATGCAGGAAGTCTTTGTTTTTGGCAACGATAGATGGCAGGTTATGGTAGACTAATCATCTACTTCGATGAAAGAAGAAAGACGAAAAACTGGAATAGAAAAATAACGAAACTTACATAAGGACTAATCGTGCGATTTAGCGATGATTTTTGCAAAACCTATGAGGAATAATAGGAGAAATAAAAACGAATGATAAATTCTATGTGTTCAAAACTTGGCAAGACCTTCATATTTATAGCAAACATAGATTTAGTGAAAATATCGGATATAAAGGTCCACCATCCCTTTCACCTCTAAAAGTGGAAATGACAGGAGATAGCGCCACACCGAGGGAAATTCCAATACTAAATAAACATGGACGGTAACCATTGCACAAAACGCAAGGAGGCGTTTCTAGGCAGCGATTACTTGTTTTCCATGATAAACTCTGTGGCTCCGTTTATATTTGTAATATTCTTTTTTACGTTTTTTTGTCTTTAAATTAATTTTGTATCCATTATTTTTATTTTGTCCAATTGAACATTTTTATTTATTTATATTATTTTTTGACCCACTGTAGTTCGTTTTTTTCCACGGAACCACAACAAACAGCCTTAACTAACCTTCATTGAGGAAAGTCATAAAAATGATAGTAGATACGCGCTTAGAAAAAAATCAAAAGAATTTTCGAAAGGAAACAAAAAATGTTGAATAAAATAAAAAAAAAAAAATTAAAAGTATTTGTTGCAAGAAGTCAGAACTGACCATCGCAATCAGCACAACAACACCTATCGAATTGCTAGCAACCCAAGGAATTTCGGAATTTCTTGTATAGACATCGAAAAGTGAAATGT
The DNA here is from genome assembly GCF_032173495.1 of Musca vetustissima. NCBI lineage: Eukaryota > Metazoa > Arthropoda > Insecta > Diptera > Muscidae > Musca > Musca vetustissima. The sequence goes on along the minus strand of NW_026877329.1, from coordinate 165,640 downwards.
TCAACATTCCATGTTCAAGATGGGGAAGATTTTGTTCTGTTTCTTGAAGGAAACTATTCAAAGGACTACATTTTTTTGACAGATATAAAAAATTCGTTTCAGGATTTCGGTCCCTGGTGACTTACTTATTAGTGCCTTTCGTCGCAGATCCTCGGTATCTGATAAAAATTATGATCTCCTATAAAGAAATTAGTATCAGGTAGCATTATTTAAAATGAGAACAGTGGTCCCGCACACATATGATGATGATTTTCATATAAATCTTTATCTATTCATTGCTGGTAATGTGAGTCACAGATTCTAGTTCAATATTTCAAACACACACACATATTTGTCCTGACATAAAGAATAATATGTGTTTTTTATTCTGTCCTATGTAAGATCTAGTGTCTTTTGTGTGTAATCATAAAACAAAAACAATGCCTTTGAAAATCTGTATTATAGTATGTCAGGGTTCAGTGGTGTTGTTATCTTATTTTCTAATTAGATTTATGGGCCATCATCCACTGTCATCGTCAACATATTGTTCAAAGGCTTAAATTAATAGAAAACTGAAAAAGAAACATTTTATTAGATACGCATTTACGAAGTGTGGTAGCGATAATCTAATAAATATATAATTAAAAGATTGAATAATATTATTGTTTTTTTTAGTTTTATTGCAATTACTTCATATTATTAATATTATTTTCTTTTTAATTTCATCTAGGTACGTACGTAATTTGTATATAACAGTGCTGATTTAAATAAACGGAAATGTGTGAGTAAAAATTATAATGAAAATATATTTAGTCACTATCGAAGGCGCCAATGTCGGTAGGGATGGATGTACTAGGGTGAATGGTTTTCTTGTCGTTGGGATTTCTAATAAAATACTCCTAAAGAAGAAGTTGGAAAAAGGACAACGAAACGTTGACTAAAAATGAGTAAAATAAATTAGTTGTATTTCTTCCACAAAAATTATTGACTAAATCAGCCCGGTGAAAACACCTGGGCGTGCCCTGGACCCCCTGAAATGAAATCCTGAGTACATGCCTGGCGTAATTTTGAAATGGAACAAATTTTAGGCTACTAAAAAACATATGTCGTTCTAGATCAAATTTAGTACTTATCAATCTGCAAATGTAATAACTGAATACTTGCTCCTTTTGAAACTGAATTATATCTTGTATTTCAGATTCGGTATTTTTATTTGGAATTCGGTGATAATTATTTGCTTATTTAGCCATTCCCTGGTATATGTCTATGCTAACTCGAGGTGATTGAATTCACTATTCTCAGTTTGTGTAGAGTTCACAATTGATTTGTGAAGCTTGACAGACGAACAGTTGTAGAAATTCGTTGGTAGACTACCTCTTCTTTGTGGTAGAGTTGTGTTTTTGTGTGGTGAATTGTTGAATTTCTCCTATGGGAACAGAAACATAATTCTCCAACTGACTCAATGATGGCGTATTTGCTATGTAATAGTGGAGAAAGTCTACACTCGTTGGTGTTACTCTATACACGAATCTGAAATTATACTGGGAGCGCCATCTAGATGTAAAGTTTCACAATGCATGAACAACGATGAACGGCAAAAGTGCTGCCATTTCCAAAAACAATGTGCTAATATAAATCGGATTTTTTTTTTTTTTCATTGAGAATGATGATTGAAATCGAAAAATAAAATAAGAAATAATTTCTACAAGCTTCAGCTGAAGATGTTGCTCGTGTGATTTTTATACCCAACACAACTATGTTGTAAAGATATTTTAGCTTTATGTGGCCAAAGACTTCGTAACGCCGCGAAATATTGGTCTTAGAACCAGTATACCGATTGTAATGTCTCGACTAGCTGAATGGACCTAGATATATGTGTCCATCCGTAGGACAGACCACACAGTCATGAACCAATCTTCACGAAGTGTTGCATTTGGGCTCGGTTTGGCTCAATGAAGACCTCTATTGTTTTTGATAGTGATTCATAAATATTTACGGGATCAAAATGGACCAAAAACTTTATTTTTGTCGGTTGAGGCTACAATTAATACAACAATATACATGTTTTGATGAAGATCGGTAAAAATCTAGAGGGTAAATTGGACCCAGACTTTTGTGCGAAAAGTTACAAAATTTGCTTTATATGTCATATATATGTATTTACACCAGTCGTTCTAGAGGCCACTATTATAAATCGAACATCACAAATGTTACACGGGAAGGGGATTTGGCCAATTAATTAGAATGACTCTTTTCATATTTTGATCGATCAATATTAAGCGGGTCAAATGAACTAAAACTTTTGTGTGTAATAGCGGGAAACCCTGATTCAGAAAAGATACCAGGGTAAGAAAGTGGAGCTCTAATCGGTGAAGAGGATGCAAACATCGCTAAATATTGCCCAGACTCGGAATATAGATTTACAGAAAGTTAGAGTTCAGTGGTTGTTGTGTAGGGTATCATATGATCGTAGTTGCCCCGCTCACTGATTATACCCTCAGCTTTATGGCTAATGAGGATATATACCAGGCATGCTTACCCATATACGCTACCGTAACTGAGGGTCGATGGGTAAATAAATTTTCTCTTTCATTCTCGTTATGTCAGTCGTTTTTAATGGTGAATTCTCAGTTACGCTCGCACACACTTGCTCTCAATTTAATTTTGCCCAACACTGATATATACACTTTGATACGGTGAAAATGTGCCTCATAGAAGTCTTGGTTTTAGACTCCATGTTTCTTTGGACCAAATCCGGTTCAGACAATTTGGAGTCTAATTACAAATGTCCGTCCGTCTGTGAGTTGTCTCTCTGGCTGGCTGGTGAGCACGATAACTCTCGAAGGGAGCAACCCTACGCCTTCTGTTACCTCACCCACAAAACGGTCAACATTGTGCTAAGAATTAATTTTATAATATCATGCGAACGGACTATCCGATTTTAACGAAACTCTATACAACCTATTATCTTTATCAAGCCTATATCAAGTTTGAAGATGGGACCCATCGGTCCACTCCTTTATAAATCCAATATTAGGCGAATGGAATGGATCATATACCTTTTACAAAACGAATAATAAAACCTGTGTTTAGCTCCAAAGACCTCCTCCGCAAAGCTTTGGGGAAAAATCCATCCGTTTTGTTGTATGATTTTGTTGCCATTTTAAAGGTAGCTTCCTAATGCTTCTATCGTAATGCTTCTATTTGCAAATAACTCTAGTCGTCGATTTTCACAATCCTCCCTAGATACAAATTCTTAATCATTAAAGAAATTTTGCAATGCAAGAAAAATATGATAATCGCTAGGTGACAAGTCCGGACTGTATGGCAGATGCATTAAAACTTCCCACCAAGCTCCCGATGTTTCTGGCGAGTCACTGTATATGTGTGTGACCTAGTGTTGTCCTGGTGGAGAACGATACATCTCCTGTTGGCCAATCCTGGACGTTTCTGGAGTCCCACCAAATGCATAGCAGAATCTTCCTGGCCGGTAGTCCTGGTTTGGCCACCGTTTGACATGCTTCACCGCTCTTTGAACACGATCGTTTTCGCACAGGGTTATCGTATGTGATCCATTTCTCATCTCCAGTCACCATCCGTTTAAGAAATGGGTCTATCTCATTCCGTTTGGCCAAGGCTTCGCTGATGTAAATTCGATCCATCCTATTTTTTTTTTTCTTAATTCGTGTGGAACCCAAATATTGAGCTTCTTTTTGAATCCAGCTTTGTGCAAATGGTTTAAAATAGATTTTTTTTATTTGTAGCTCCTGGGCGATGTTACGACTGCTAATATGTCGGTCAACTTCGATCTTTTCTCTGATTTTATTGACATTTTCATAATGGATTTCTTTTTCCCCAATTTATAAATAATTGCCAGGCTTAGGCAAATCTCTTGTTTATAAAAATGTGACCAAAATATATCCAAAATAAATTTTTTATCCCAAAAAAATTATGTAGCATTTTACCGATCATTTTATTTAAGCCACAAATTGCTAACTCTGTTATAAACTCCACCTATTGTCACAATAATAATTAGTATACATAGAAATTATAGAAAGAAAAAAAAAATATTCATAGAACATCCGGCGACAAGCACTTAGCCATGCAACATAGAAAATAACATCATAATAGACCGGAAGCGGTTTTATTATACACTCTCTATTATTTTACAAAAAAAAAATTAATAATAATAGTAAATTAGATTCAAAACTCTATTGACAATAAAACAAACTAAATTACAAAACTACATGCATACATATTTTAAAATAACATTGCATTGAAACTGAAATTTAAAATAGTTCATCATGTTTTTCTGCGATCCCCTTTTCAAATATTCCGGTGTTGAAATCATAACCACTATTTTATTTATTTATTTATTATTTGTTGTCTTTTTTTTCCCAAAAATTTGTAATTTCGAAAACAAATCTTCAAACAATTTCTATTGTCGACAGTTGTTAGGGTCCCATTTATTTTATTTTCTATAATGATGGGAGAGATATGTCTCGTCTTTCTGTTGTTTGTTGTTGTTGCTGTCATATATTAGCCAGTAAACTCCCGCAACACCTTTAGAGCTTCTTAACCAAAAAAAAAAAAAAAAAAAAAAAAAATTAAAGGCAACATCAATCAATCTTTTTAAAATACAATTTGTCTTTCGAGACAATAAAAACTTTCATAAGAGTGAAAAAAAGGTAAACCCATTTGGCTGTAGAGGAGGAAACCCCACACCATAGGTTTGATAACTCAAACAGACAAATGCATCAGACCTCTGATGGACAGACAATCAATTGTAATTTCTGTCTATTTGTTGGATATTTACTTATGTTTGTTATGTGTGGTTGCTATTGTTGTTGTATTTGTCATGTAATACTCTTTAGCAATTGCTGTTTGTTGTAATTTATATCTCTTTTTGTTTGTTTGTTTTTTTCCTTCTTTCTTTTTCTTGCCATCCGCATCTTTTATGCTGCGAGGAAATGTCAGTTAAAGAAAAAGAGTTTTCTGTCATCTTCAAACATCGAAGGTGTTGTAACAAATTATTTGTAAAATGCGTGTTTGGTATTGTTGTTGTTTTTTTTTTTGTTAATTGATTTGTTGTCAATTTGGTATTTAAGGGTCTTTTTGTGTTATGGTTTTTTAAAACTTTTTTAATTAATTATTAAAAAAATATGTCAACATTTAAGGGGTATTTAAACTTTTGTCAGAAAAAAATAATGTACCACACTACAGACGCTCAGATTGGAAAATTTGACTAAAATACCGAAAATATATTATAAATATTCTTTAAAAAATCCACGCCTCTGACTGAAAGCCATTGAAAAATATTCTTTAATAAATCCACGCCTCAGTTGAAAGCCATTGAAAAATATTCTTTAAAAAATCCACGCCTCTGACCCTTAAAAAATATTCTTTAAAAAATCCACGCCTCTGACTGAAAGCCATTGAAAAATATAGATAGACCCACGCCTCTGACTGAAAGCCATTGAAAAATATAGATAGACCCTTAAAAAATATTCTTTAAAAAATCCACGCCTCTGACTGAAAGCCATTGAAAAATATTCTTTAAAAAATCCACGCCTCTGACTGATAACCCTTGAAAAATATTCTTTAAAAAATCCACGCCTCTGACTGATAACCCTTGAAAAATATTCTTTAAAAAATCCACGCCTCTGACTGATAGACCCTTAAAAAATATTCTTTAAAAAATCCACGCCTCTGACGGATGACCCTTGAAAAATATTCTTTAAAAAATTCACGCTTTTGATATACGCTTGAAAAATATTCTTTTAAAAATCCACACCTTTGATAGACCCTTGAAAAATATTCTTTTAAAAATCCGTTAAAAATTCACGCCTCTGATGATAGCCCCTGAAAAAATATTCTTTTAAAAATCCACGACTTGATTGGTCCTCTAAAAAAATCATTTCTCTAATTTTTAAGAATTTTATTACCACGAAATCTTTCGTTTTAAGGGGTCATGGTCGTTTTGCCAAGACGTTCATATGTATGTATGTGTGTGAATTAACCCTATTAAATGGGTTCTTCTTTAACCTGCCACAATGATGTGTTTGTCATTCACACGTGATAATAATGAGTTTCAAAAAAAGAGGGAGGTAAGGTTGAGGTATCACAGAGGCGACACCATCTGATAAAATACAATGTCGGGTAAAGAAGCAACATGTGGAAAGGGTCGACAGACCCACCAGACCATTGTTATAGGAGGGGAGGTAACACTTTATGTTAATTCGTTGTCTTGCCACATTTGAGTGATTTTTGTGTGTCTTCTCCTAAAAACATTCAAACGATTTTTTCCACCCTGCAACAGAATTGTGGTCGTCTTGATTTATGTGTGAGTGTCTGTGTTAACATTTATTTTTCGGTTGATGGTATTATTCATTTTCTCAAGGCCAAGTTTAATAGCTCGCATATATATTTGCAGAATAGAGGGGGATGAGGTAGGTATACATTTGATAGTCATTTTTGTGTATTTTTTGTTACAACAATATCAAGGGTTATTGCATTTTAACCCGACTATGAACATGATGATGATGATGAGCGTTAAACTAAACGCCGACTGTGGTTTTATTGGAATCATTCTGCCTACTACCCTACAACAGCTCACCACAATGCCAGCACCACCACCACCTGCGTCATCCATCTTTGCTAAAAAAATAACGAACACGAAAATTCAGCGAACCATAATTTTTGCCTATGTTTTATTTGTTGTTATTTTTATTTTTTTTTTCACATTTTTTGCCTTCAGATTTGTCAGTTCTCTTGGCAGGTTTAACTGAAATGTTTAGTTTTTGATTTGAAAAATAAAAACAACAGCAAGTTATTTATGGAAGTTGTGCAATTTTATATGAATTGTTTTTTTTTTTTTCATTTAGTCAGAGAGCTGTTACAATTTTGTTGAAGTTTTCATTTTAATTTATTTAGATTTTTTTTATTTAAATTTGAAAATGTTATCATCGGTTAATGGGTCAATGTTAAAAATTAATTGTTAGATGATTTAAACATTTGTGCGATGCTTAGGGGCGTAAATATTTTAAAGAATATATCTTCTAGAGGCCTACCAGAGGTGATTAAAAAAATCCAGAGGCTACCACAGGCTTGGATTTGTAGTAAATGTTTTGACAAAAGCTACCAGAGGCGTGGATTATTTTTAAAGAAAATTTTTTCGTGGGCGTGGATTTTTAAAGAATATTTTCTCGAGGGCGTGAATTTTTAAAAAATATTTTTTTCGAAGGCGTGGATTTTTAAAGAATATTTTTTTCGAGGGCGTGGATTTTTAAAGAATATTTTTTTCGAGGGCGTGGATTTTTAAAGAATATTTTTTTTCGAGGGCGTGGATTTTTTTCAAGGACCAATATTTTTAAAAAATATTTTTTTTTAAGTCGTGGATTTTTTACAGATTATTTTTTTAAGCTCCAATCAAGTCGTGGATTTTTTACAGAATATTTTTCAAGGTCAACCAGAGACGAGAATTTTGAAATAATATGTTTTTTGACTATTTTTCCAAAGACCAGTAGCTACAGTTACCGGTCAGTTCAGCCAAAATTATTACAAAGAAAAAAAATTAAAGAAAACATGATTTTTAACTTCTCTTTTTCTGATGTCTTAATTTACGTTCAGTTTTTTACTACCCATTCCATTCTTTCTGTTTTGTTTGTTTTTATTTCATTTCGCCGGTAAATTCATTCGTTCCATTAATGAGTAAAAGGTGTAATGAAAAAAACCTCAAAAATAAAGAAATGATAATAATAATGGCAAATACTATCTGGAGTACGTTCAACGAAAAACGTTAAGGTAGTCGATTCGAATAACAACATTTGGGATAAAAAAAGACAAAATCTGGAAAACCAAAATATTCTTCGAAAGGTTCATCACCACCAGAATATGGAGGGTATATTAAATGTTGTCATTCCGTTTGTAACTCATCGAAATATTCATTTCCGACCCAATAAAATATATATTATTGATCAGGGTAAAATTCTAAAACGATCTAGCCATATCCGTCCCTCCCAGGGATGGTCCGTATGACGATTTTTTAGGTTTTCGACTGTCAAAAAGGTGTAAACGTCGAAAACGTCATATACCTTTATAAAATGTAATAAATGTAGTAAAAGTAGTTTATTTCCATATTATCACAATATACAGTTATTTTTCAGAACATATATTATTTTTACATATATCTGGCTATTCTTTACTAGAACTGATCAAAAGTTTTAAATTTTTTTTGAGAATAAAATATTGAAAATTGATATGGATTGATACGTTATTTTCAAATCCATGAACCTAATGGTTTTGGGACGACGTTTCTGACGTATGTATTATACGTCGGAAATGTATGTCATTTACGTCACTGTTTCTGACAGGACATCTCTGGATTCTCCGTCTGTTGAAATCACGCTATCTTTCGAAGGATTGAGATAGGGTGCTGAAATTTTGCATAGGGTTGTCTTTTGTCTGCAGGCAGATCAATTTCGAAGATGGGATATATCGGTCCACGTTTAGGCAGGGGCATTCTTGAGCGCGTTTTTCAACCGAATTCGCTGAAATTTGGTACATTGGGTTCTTATTTGGTACTAAATGTCTTCACAAAAAAATATAAATATAGGTTAACTTTTTCTGGTAGCCCCATATAACGGTAACTCCTAATTTTGATCGTATTGTTCCACCGAATTGGCTGTAATTTAGTATTTTGGGTTCTTAATAGGTACCAAATCTCTCCACAAAAAATTATGAATATAGGCCATTTTTTCGGTTAGCCCCCATATAAGGGTACCCCCAATTTTCGATATTTTGGGGTTCTTGAGCGCGTTTTTCAACCGAATTCGCTGCAATTTGGCATTTTGGTCCAAAGAAACATGGGGTCTAGAACCAATATTTCGAAGAGGCACAATTTCACAGTGTTAAGGTGTCTACACACCCTCATTAGGCATAAGGCTGAGGGTATAAAAATCCATTAAAAATCTCTGAAATTTGTATTATGGTTTAAATAATCGGTTCTCATTTCAAGTACCTGTCAGTATATCTATGGTGGAGGGTATCTGGCTGAACTTAGCGCTTTTTCACTTGTTTGTTTTTTTTTTTGCTAAAATCTTCATTGTATTTATTTCTGTGTTTCTTTTGATTGGTGTTTCAGCATCTGCGATGAGTAATCGAAAAGTGAAGTCTATAAGAAAATGGAACAGTGGTTTGCAAGTATTTTAAGAATATGTACGATATGTTGTCTTGAAAAATCCAGGCCTGTAGTTGCCTTTGAAAACATATTCTTAAAAAATCCACACCTTTATGGGACCTTCAATAAATATTCCCTTGAAAAAATATTCTTTAAAAAAATCCACGCCTCTGGTGGAGCTTGAAAAAAGTCTTCTTTAAAAAATCCACGCCTCTGGTGGAGCTTGAAAAAAGTCTTCTTTAAAAAATCCACGCCTCTGGTGGAGCTTGAAAAAAGTCTTCTTTAAAAAATCCACGCCTCTGGTGGAGCTTGAAAAAATATTCTTTAAAAAAATCCACGCCTCTGGTGGAGCTTGAAAAAATATTCTTTAAAAAAATCCACGCCTCTGGTGGAGCTTGAAAAAAGTCTTCTTTAAAAAATCCACGCCTCTGGTGGAGCTTGAAAAAAGTCTTCTTTAAAAAATCCACGCCTCTGGTGGAGCTTGAAAAAATATTCTTTAAAAAATCCACGCCTCTGGTGGAGCTTGAAAAAATATTCTTTAGAAAATCCACGCCTCTGGTGGAGCTTGAAAAAAATATTATTTTAAACATCAACGCCTCTGGCAACCCTTGAAAAAATATATTTAAAAAATATCCAGGCCTCTCGTAACCCCTTTAAAAAATCCACGCCTCTGATAACCTGACATCAGATGAAATTAAAAAAATCTGTTTGCATCAAAAGTTGAATGAAACACCAGTCGTTCGAGAGTGACAAAACAAATTGTCGGTTGTTTTTTTCTGCTGCTTCTTCTTCATTCTCCATTGTAGCGATGTATTGTGTAAAAAGTGTTTGTTGTATATTTTTTTCTATTGATTTTTTTGAAATTAATGTTCCGTTTGGCAAACGAAAAAAAAATGTTTTCTTTTGTTTCCTCCCATCTCTATAATGCGTTTAGACATTAATAGACAACGGCTTTGCAGGGCAAAAAATCTGACAATTGGCGAACACAAAACGAGAGACAAAAGAAGAAGAAGAAAAAAATACAAAAAATATAATAACAAAAATAAAGAAGAAGAAAACTAAGCCAAAATAAAACTTGTAAGTCATGTGGCATTTGTTTTGATTCGCCAACAAAAAAATATAGCTTTTGTTGTTGTTCGGGGGGATTCTTAAAGTTGTTGGTTGCTCTCTTGGCTCTTAAAAGTTCATTCACCAGTTTACCTAAATTCTAGCAAAGAAAAAAAAATAAAATTATATGTTTGGTAATAATATGGAATTATTGAAGATATCAGAACTAAAATAATTATAGTTATAAATAATTTAGAGAATCGAATATTTTCGAATTTTATATAAAAAATTTCCTTGATCCAAAAAATCAAAGAGTTTCACCCCAAAGGTTTAAATCATTGATGAGATTTCCCCACACAGCTGTTGTTTTTTTTTAATTTTAAATTTTGATTCTAGTTTTCTGTTGCATTTTCTCTATTCTCCCCCTATATATTTTTTATCGTAATTTATTCTGCCTGCTAATGGTCAATTTACATTTATATGTTTTTTTTGTGTTGTTGTAGAAAATTACCTTGGATTCGTGTGCAATTATTGTTGGCATTTTTTTAGTTTTGTTGTTGGTGTTTATTCTGTTTTGTAGTCCGTCAGTTACGCTTCAAAGCATTTCATTTTGGCCAAACATATTTGAGGCTTCCTTCCTTGTGTGTTTAGAGAGTGTTTTAAATTCTGATCGGTTGAGTGCAGAACCCAGGCAGTAGCAAAAACTATAAAAACACTAAAAAATATTATTTTTATATTTTCTGTGAACCATATTCTTGGAAATGGCATAGCATACAAGGGAGAACTAATATACTTTACTTTTTTGCCTGTTATCGTAAATCAAGATTTGAAATTTACATTTTTATAGATTTTTTCTATAAGGAAAATGGAAAGTGGAAAGAAGAGTTACCCGTTGATAGACCCCTGCAAAAATATTCTTTTAAAAATCCAGGCCACTGATAGCCCATGAAAAAATATTCTTTTCAAAAATCCACACCTATGATAGCCCCTGAAAAAATATTCTTTTAAAAATCCAGGACACTGATAGCCCCTGAAAAAATATTCTTTTAAAAATCCAGGCCACTGATAGCCCCTGAAAAAATATTCTTTTAAAAATCCAGGACACTGATAGCCCCTGAAAAAATATTCTTTTAAAAATCCAGGCCACTGATAGCCCCTGAAAAAATATTCTTTTAAAAATCCAGGCCACTGATAGACCCAAAAAAAATATTCTTTTAAAAATCCAGGCCACTGATAGCCCCTTAAAAAATATTCTTTTAAAAATCCAGGACACTGATAGCCCCTGAAAAAATATTCTTTTAAAAATCCAGGCCACTGATAGCCCCTGAAAAAATATTCTTTTAAAAATCCAGGACACTGATAGCCCCTGAAAAAATATTCTTTTAAAAATATTTTTTCAACCCTTGAAAAAATATTCTTTAAAAGAATAATATTCTTTTAAAAATCCACGCCTTGGATGATGGCCCTTGAAAAATATTCTTTTAAAAATCCACGCCTTGGATGATGGCCCTTGAAAAATATTCTTTTAAAAATCCACGCCTTGGATGATGGCCCTTGAAAAATATTCTTTTAAAAATCCACGCCTTGGATGATGGCCCTTGAAAAATATTCTTTTAAAAATCCACGCCTTGGATGATGGCCCTTGAAAAATATTCTTTTAAAAATCCACGCCTTGGATGATGGCCCTTGAAAAATATTCTTTTAAAAATCCACGCCTTGGATGATGGCCCTTGAAAAAATATTCTTTTAAAAATCCACGCCCTTGATAGACCCTTGAAAAAATATTCTTTTAAAAATCCACGCCTTTGATAGACCTCTAAAAAAATATTCTTTTAAAAATCCACGCCTTTGATAGACCTCTGAAAAAATATTCTTTTAAAAATCCACGCCTCTGGTAGCTTTTGAAAAAATATTCTTTAAAAAATCCAACTGCACCTCGGGTTATATTTTTCTATAAAAAATTTCAAAGACCCTCGGTATTTTTTATAGAAGACATTTTTTCATTATTTAATCTAAGGCATTTGCGTTACAAAAACTCATTTTCACTCTTAGAGCGAAAATTTATTTACAGTTTTTCCCATTATGGCAATGCGTGGCCAACCCTATTACGATCTCTTCATCTGCAATCTTGTTCAAAATACCTTTAGGCTAATTAAGTTCCCATAGTCACACTCTCATGATGAGCTCAACACACTTTTGCCTATGATCGCCAGATCTCAACATTTTTAGAAGGTAAAAATAGAAAAAATAAATTCACACACATTGAAGATGGCTGAAATGCCGACCGACCTGCATTGTCAAGTTGCGATGAAAAACTTTTCAAGATTAGATGAACGAAAAAAAATGATCACCTCAATTTGACTTGAATTTCTTTTGATAAGCGTAACGTTCATCATAAAATTTTCTTTTACTGCCTTTTTTGGCTTACATTTTTTCAAAGAAAGTCTCTAGAGTTGAGTTTGGTTGGTAGGTAAGCAACAGCATCTGTTGTTGTTCGCTGTTGCCCGCCCACCTACCTTTTGTTATGAAGTTGTTACCATTTTGAATTCTGCAGCTCCACCACTTTGAAGGGAATGCATTCCAAAGCATCCAGCAATTATGCATCTCGTTAAAAAATAAATTTCTGCTATTCGAAATATATTGCATTCGGCAGAGGTGTGGCCCATATGCCAAACAATTTGCAGCATATTTGCCGGGAATTATTCAAACCAACCCAAATAGTTTTGATTATCAAGGAGATATTAACGAAAAAATATACCCAATAGGAAATTTATAGAAATCAAGGGGTGAACATATTTTTTAAAGGAATTTTTAAAGAATATTTTTTCAAAGGCTACCAGAGACGTGGATTTTTAAAGAATATTTTTCAAGGGTCAACTGAGGCGTGGATTTCTCAAAAGAATATTTTTTCAAGGGCGAACTGAAGCGTGGATTTCTTCAAGAATATTTTTTCAAAAGCTAACATAGGCGTACATTTTTTAAAAAAAGACCCGTTGAGTCTTTAATTTAAAAAAAAAAATAGTACCGTGAGGTTTCTGAATGGTCTCCAATTTGTTTTCTATAGAAAAAAATTACAGAGCCTCGGGGCCCTTTTTGTCTATAAAAAAATTCACAGACCCTCAATATCCTATTTTTTCTATTTTCCTAATATTTTCTATAGAATTCGCAAACCAATGTTGTCCTATTTTTTCTATAGAAACAATTTACAGACCCCTCAAGGTCCTAATATTTTCTATAGATTTCGCAGACCAATGTTGTCCTATTTGTTCTATAGAAAAAATCGCTTCCAAATGTGTTTTATATAAACAATTTACAGAACCTCGGGGTCCTTTTTGTCTATAGACAAAATCACAGACCCTCAGGGTCCTATTTTTTTCTGCAGAAATAATTTAGAAACCCCTCGAGGTCCTAATATTTTCTATAGTACAAAATCGCAGACCAATGTTGTCCTATTTGTTCTATAGAAAAAATTGCCGAACATCGTGTTACTATTATTTCTATAGAAACCTCGCCAAATCTCGTGGATGATTTTTTTTTTAATACCGCGGTTTTGAATTGTTCATTGTCCACATTTTTCTATGAAAAAATTCCGGGTTCCCATCCTTTCCTATATAAAAAATTCCCGGAACATCAGTTCCTAATTTATTTCTTTAAAAAAATTCCAGAATCTCTCATGTTTTCTTTAGAAAAATATTCTGGGTACTTCAGTTCCTCGTTTTTTCTATAGAAAAACATTCCCGGAACCACAGTTCCCCATTTTTTGTATAGAAAAAATTCCCTGTTAACCTTTTTCAATAGAAAATAAAAATTACTGGAACCTAACTTCCCAATATTTTTTCCGCAAGAAACTTTTTATATAGGAAAAAATTCCCGGAATATCAGTTCCAATTTTTTTCTATAGAAAAAATTTCATGGAAAATATTATTTTCTCTGGGAATAAATAGGCCTTTAATTTTATTCTACACTAATAAAATTATTTTTCTTTTGTATACAATTCTTTTTATAAAAAATATGAATTCAGTAAAGTTGACTGTTTATTTGGGATGCCATTTGTATTTTGTTTTTGCAAAATAGGCTGAATCCCTGCATTAGCCCTCAGCGAACAATGCCATACATTCCCCACTAATAAATAGTTGTTTTTTATAAAAACAACAAACTAGGATTCAGCCTGACTATTTTGCAAAAACAAAAATATGAATTTTATTTTATTTTTATTAATTTGTATAACTAATATTTTATTATTTTTCTTTATTTCCAGGTATGTAATTTCCATCTCAACCAATTTGGTTAGAATTATGTGGTAAGAAATATTTAAAAATTGCTACGTTTCATATAAGAAATTACAGTTTGAAAGTCATTGCCGAACTACTCTTAATTGCAATGTTCTGTGTTAGTGACATAGTTGGGCAGACTTGCACACCAGCGTTGATAGCTTCTCTTTACATTTTCTGATGTTAAAACAAAAATAAATGTTAATAAAATTTTTTCCGGTGTTTTTTTTTTAATGAATTTATTTTTTGAACTTCCTGGGATTTTATTTATGCTTTAAAAATATTAAATTTAATAAATTCCGAAGAATAATTCATGTTTTTATTTTCCCTTAAACATTTTTTAAGAGAAATTTTGCCCACCATTGGTTAGTGATCAGGGAGAGGTTTTTTGCTCTCCAACAATTGAGTTGCTCTTTGTATGAAGTCGTCGCCACACAACGGGTTTGTTTTTGTACAGGTGATAAGCAAAACATCTGCTCTCCTCGCTCTCTTTCATTCTCAAATTCCGATACTAAATAAAACTAACTGACTATAACCCCCATAGTATCAATGAACAACACACCATACAACAGGTTGTACAGGTGGTTCTCGCTCTTGTTTTGCATTTTTTGGTCAAAACAAAAACTTTATTTTATTTTGGCCAACATATAAAACCAATGGCCAAAAGGCATGCATTCTTCATTGTTTATTTATTTACCACTGAGTGACCGACCCTCTGTCACATTGTTGTACTTGATGTAAAGAGAGAGCGAGAATGAACCGCCATGTAATTGGAGAGCACATCTCTTCTTTTCGGTTTATTTGCTCTTTGCTTGGGTTTTAATTTTGTTTTTGGATTATTGTTGTTGTTGTCGTCGTTGATTCACTTGTTGGTTGGTGGTAACTGATTTCATGGTTGGTTGTTTGGCGGCCTGTTTTTCCCATTCAATTCAGTTTCAATTCAAACACGCTTTCGCAACGACCGTACTTTTTGTTTATTTTATATATTTTCGAAGTTTTTTTGTTTACAAAAAAATTATATATAAAAAAATAATCAAGTGTATATAATAAAATATATATACACATGCAAAAATATAGACGTCGCGTTGTTGTGTAATAAAGAAAATTAAAACAAAATGTAATATTCAAGTTTTTAATACAAAATATTTATATTAAAAAAAAAACAATAAATATATATTTTTTTAATTTAATAAAATACTAAAATAAAATAAAATACTAAAATAAAAAAATATAAAAAAAAAATTACAATAAAAATCAATTTAAACTAAAATTACGAAACATTTGCATTGATTTTCGTAAAATAATGTCTCAATCGAGCTCACTGCTGCTCGCCACCGTTAACCTTTTCAATACGAAAAAAATCGTTGCCTGCTTGCAATTATTTCACTTAAATACCCCTCAAAAAAAGAGTATTGAAAAAATTAAACAAAACAGAAATAAAAATACAACACAACAAAAAGTGTGTTAAATTCGTGATATTTAGTTTTCCTGTCGATTTTGTGTAGCCAAATGTGTGTATTTCATGATGATGATTCCAAAAAAGTAAAAAAATGAAATAAAATTAATAACAAAATGAAATAAAATACCACTGGAAAAAATTACCGCAACAAAAATTACCCTCAATTAGTTTAATGGCCAGTTAACCAAAAAAAGTGTAGCAAAAATAGTTAAAATTTTGCAATGGCATTACTTACAAAAAAATTCGCATTAATGAAATTGTTAAATAAGAAAATTCCTCAATAAAAAAAATTTAATAAAAATAATTAATAAAAAAAAATAATTATTTTAAAAAATATATAATTAAAATAAAAATGCATTAAAATATTACAAATAAAAAAATATTAAAAACTAAATAAAATAATAAATTAAAATAATAATATAAATGATATAGCATATTAAAAATATAAATAACATCCCTTTAAAATTTTGGACAAAATAGTAAAAATTTTAATTAAAAAAATGCAACAGAAAATTAATGTTTCAATAATAATAAAAATATATTTTTGCAAAAATCGAAATTTTTAAAAAATTAAAGGATTAACTGAAGGACCTCGTAAAATAACCGTTAAAACAGTAAATTAATAAAATTAAAATAATGTAAAAAATATTAGAAAAAGTAATAAAAATTAACAAAATATATATATATATAAAAATTAAAAAATGTTACAAAAATTAAAAAATAATCATAGAAATTGAATAAAGTAATAAAAATTTAAAAACATATAAATAAAATAAGTTAAAAAAATTGGGAAAATTAAAATATAATATAAATAAAAATTAAGGGGTATATATTCAACAATTGTCATACTAATAATAATATATACCCTTCGAAGACTGGAACAATAAAAAATAATAATATGAAATAATAAAAAATATTAATAAATACACTTACAAAAAATAATTAAACAATAGAAAATATTTACCGATTATATAATACAAAAGATATAAAAAGAAAAATAATTAATTTAAAAATACCTTTTAAATAGCTTATGGCTGTATATAAGAAAATAATAAAAATAAATAAAAAATATTAAATAATAATAAGAGTATAATTAAAAAAGATGTGTAATAACTATTAGAATAAATTAAATAAAGTGAAATAAATTAATTTAAAAAAAAATAATGAATTACGTATAATATACAAAAATTACGAAAATAAAAAATACGCACTAAAAAAACTGCAATATAAAAAATCAAATAAATTAATTATCGTGAAAAAAAATATTGCAAACAAATTATTATGAACCAACCAACACAAACAATTTTTTATTTTATATATAAAAAATCCCAAAAAATGACAAATTAAAAAAAATATATATATTTATGAAAAATATTTTTAATTATTTTTGCGTTGTATTGTTTATTTTAAAGTTTTAATCTGAAATATTTTCATATGTATATATAAAAAAGAAACAATTATGGAATCAAGTTTGAAGATCTATTCAGTTATTTCAATACATTTTATACCCAACACAACTTTTTGTAAGCCTTGTGTGGTCCATGAGCGAAATAATGGTTCTAGACCCACCTTTTAGTATACCAATCGTCATATCTCGACTAAGAATAAGCATGAATGTTTCGGTCAATATTTAGCTGGTCAAATTGTCCCAGATGTTGGTGTGAAAAACATGGTGTGCAAAAATTCGATCGCGAATGAATTAAAATACATTCTTTTCGTATTGTTCTAATTTTACGAATGAATTTATGGCGATAAATTCTTTACCAAACGAGCATTCTCGCACACACATAACAAACGAGTGAGAGCACACAACAACGATCGTTCGTTTCGTTTGGTGGTTGAAATTCTTTCTTTCAAACGTTCGTGAACTCAATAGTTGTTTCTGCTACTCACACATTCATTTAATGTGTGTGTGTTTACTTTTTTTATGATATTTTTATTTGTGGTTGTTTTTAACAGAGCTCGCGAGCATTCGCGAACATTTTTTTTTCGAGATTTTCAAAATAATGTTCTTCAGCAACAAATGCTCGCGAACGAACGAATCAACGACGCTTGCAGCGACATTGTAACTTTATCATTTGCGATAAATTGAAAAAAATTCGAATTCTCGCCGTGAGCATTCGTGAGAATGAGTGTATTTTAATCATTCTCCGCAACCTGGTGAAAAATTACAATTTTTGAATTCTATGGCGTATATATTTACTCCTGAAGGATATAGATCCGATTGACATTTAAATTGATACCAATTATATGATTGTATGTACTCGAATGTGGAAGTTATACATAAATATTTACAGGGGTGTACAGGTCGCTTGAGGTTCCGGTTATGGCCAACCAGGACGCCTACAATTTCAGATGACATTTCTGGGATGAAATGGACCGAAATCTTTATTCTTGTCTGCTTTTCTAGACGCTCCTGAAGCCACCACCGAACAATAATTAAATTTGAAACTTATGGAGTATTTTTTTTTTTACTTCGGGAAAACATGATTCGGAAAAGATGCAAATATTGCGGGCTCAGAGTATAGATCTGCAGCTCAATTGTAGTTGTGAAGGGTATCACGTGGTCGGCCTGTTCGAATAGATTGCTCCGCTCACTGGTTTATTAAAATTAGTGTTGCTCTGTTTATTTTAAAATGTTGACAGAAATATTAAAAAGAAAAACTTAAAATTGTGATCAAATATTGATGACGACAACAGAAAAATACCTATGTATATTTTGATTTTGGACCTTCACATAGATAAATAGTGACCTGTTGTATGCATTCTTTTAAAAAATGATAAAAATGAGTTTGGAAATTACAATTTTCTCTATACACAAAATTATTTGTCGAAATTTGGGAAATTTCAATAGAAAAATTGTTAAATACTTTTAAATTTTTGCCCATATTGACATCTTGTTCGGTGTCTTATACGAAAATTTGATCGAAAATATTTTTGTCTTTGATACCATTCTTCTAAAACGTCATTCTGCGCTAAAACTCGGAATAATTACAATTTCAATATTAAAATCAATTTTAATATTTTTTTCGATTTTGAAGGTGAGACTGATTTTCGAGTTTTGATCTATTCTGAGATCTATAGTAAAACTTTATGGTGAACATTTTTGTTGAATATTCAGACCTGCTATAATCATATATTCAATGAGTTTTTAATCATTTTTGCAAAAAGGGGACCAAAAAGACCCTTCAGCGAGTTGATTTGGGGTTAACATTAAATACAAAAGTATTTCCCACGTTGTTATCAGAAATATTGGATTTAAAGAAATCATAATCCGAATGGGGTAATATTGACATCCTCTTTAGGCTACCTTCCGACGTAAATATTCAAAACGCCAAAACAGGCGGAATTTCCCGGTAATCACTGATTTTAATTTTTTGCTATAGAAAATATATCTGATATAAATTTTTCATAATAAATTTAATTTAAATTTCGAATCAAAATTGTTCACAACTATTTTTTTTAATTCCCTTCTATGTCATGGACTCTTGTTATCTATGCCATTGCGGCATCTCAAAAAATCATCTGTCTTACCATTGAAAATGTCCAAAACAAAATTGTTAAGTCTTTTCACCAATCAAGTGAAATTACAGGTTAATGGTTTTTCGGTGTGGTTTATTTTTTTTTTCTTAGAGGAAATTCCAGTTTTTCACCACAAAACCAAAAAGCGAACAAAACTTAAGAAGAAAAATTAGAAAATTCTTGCAAACAAATATGGAAAGTAAGAACGTGAAAAACTGCAGCCAATCACTTTTCTTCTCAATTTCAAGGCAGTGCCATTAAAAAAATCAAATTATTTATAAAAAAGAAAAAATACAAAAATTCAATTTCAAATATGTCAAATAAATCCTCTTAGCGGTTTCTTTTTAACACCAAAGGTTTTTTGTCATTCTAATCCCTTAAAATGGAAATTAATCCTCTTAAACAAAATTAATAACCCTATACAAAGTGGTTAATATTTCATGTTCTTCGTCTTCTTTTGTGGAATTCCAAAGAACCACCCCTACAATATTTCATCTTTTTCTTCCCCTACCAGTCAGTCACATATCATCATACAGCAGGTAGTTTATTTGCTTGTTGTTGTTTCGATCTTTCCTCAATTTTTCTCATGAGAAAAATTCAAACTGCATTTTTCTGAAGGGTTTCCTTTAAGGTTTCTTTCTTCCTCTATATGCAGTTGTTGTCTTCCACTTTATCAAGTGGTGGCCATAATTTCCCAAAATGAGATATCCACATGTAAGTGTGTAAATGTAAATGATCTCTTTGTCCGTCTTAAAAAGTCACAACGTCATGGGAAATTGATATTCAAAAGTGGCTGGATCGCTGGACGGATGGATGATATCTTCCAGTGTTAGTTGGCAATTGGCCATTTGAATAAAACTGCTTGACTTCAAGTATTTCAGTACTCTCTTGTCTCGTCGACACTTGTAGGCCCTCGGAAGTAAACAAAAAAGGTTTCAATTGTCTGGTACTTTCTATAATGAAATTACACACTCCATTTTTTTTTTATACATTTCCATAATTTTTTTTTCTATTTATTTGCTTTCAATCATATTTGCTTTATCGGAAATTAGTAATTTGGGTTAACAACCTTTACAAATCGCCTAATATATTTTCTAATCCATTAACAGCCAACATTATTTTGTAGTTGATAAAGCCATCGTCGATTAGATAAGAAAGTCAAGGTGAATATTTCATTTCAGACAAAACAAAAATGTAGACGAATTGTTTTTGTTTCCTTCTAATAACTATTTTGAGGGGAACTGCTAAAAATAACTGAAATATCAAAACAATGACTAGGTGGATTTTCCACAAAATCCGTTAAATTGGATTAGACAGGAAATTTTCCGATACAGAAGAATGGAGAATATTAAATACTTCAATTCCTCAGACGACTATTTTTCTGAGGACTCAGCTGCCTGAAGACGCCTTCTTCTATAGAAAAAAATCTGACATGCCTGTGGACTCTTTTTCTATAAAAAAAATTTCAGGAGGACTCTTTTTCTATAGGAAAAAATTCCTCAGGTTCCTGAGGAATCTTTTTTTCAAATAAAAAAATCCCTAGGTCCCTGAGGTCTACTTTTTTTCTATATAAAAAAAAATCCTTAGGTTCCAAAGGACTTTTTTCTATAGAAAAAAATTCTTCAGTTCCACTGAATGACTATTTTCTTTAAAAAAAAAACTTCCTCACGTCCACTGGGGACTATTTTTTCTGTAGAAAAAATATCCTCACTTCAACTGAGAACTATTTTTTCCAAAGAAAAAAATTCTCGGGACAATTTCTTCTTTACAAAAAAAAAAAAAAAAAAAAACGTGCTCAGGTCCACTGGGAACTACTTTTTTCTAGAGAAAAAATTTCCTCTTCACTAAGGACTCTGTTTTTCTATAGAAAACAATTCCGCAATCCCGCTGAGGATTTTTTTATATAGAAAACCATTCCTTAATACCTCTGATGTCTCTTTTTTTCTACAGAAAAATATCCGCAGTTGAACTGAAAACTCTTCTCTATAGAAAAAAATTCACAGTCCAGCTGAGGACTCTTTTTTCCACTGGGAACTATTTTTTCTAGAGAAAAAATTCCTCAGGTCTGGGGACTACTTTTTTCTATTGAAAAATTCCTCAGTTCCCCCGAGGATGCTTTTTTCTATTGAAATCCCTCATTACCACAGACGGCTCTTCTTCTATAGAAGAAAGTTCCTCAGTATCCTGAAGTCTACTTTTTTTATTCTGAGGTCCAATTTTTCTACAGAAAAAAATTACTCAGTGCCACTGAGAAAACTTTTCTACAGAAAAAATTTCTCATAGCCATTGAGGTCCACTTTTTCCTCTAGAACAAATTCTCAGTAAAACAGATGTCTATAAAAAATCTTCAGGTCCACTGTAGTCGATTTTTTTATAGAAAACAAAAGATCTCAGGTTCTCTGAGGACTCTTTTTATAGGAAAAATCCTCAGTTTATCTGAGGACTCTTTTTTCTATAAAATATCAAACCATTGGACTGTTTCATGTTTTATATAGACCTTTTAACTGAGGAAATAAATATAAGCTTGGAATATCTTCTAAAATCCTTTCAAGTAGGTAGAATAAGGGCCCATGTTCAAAATCGGTTCACCATTAAAATAGTTACACCATTAAAATAGTTCAGACATTTCACCGCGGATGGTTTGTGCCTATGCTACGGAAAAAATACAACAGCGGCATCTAGCAGTAAATGTGTGAACAAATTTTAGCATATAATTTGGTCCAGTTTTAATTGAGTCCTATATTCCCTTACTCTTATATATATGAATGACAATTATAATGAGGGAAGGTCTTCTCCCATAAGTACTCTTGAAATACATTTTATATAAAGACGAACTCTTAGAAGATGCAATGTCTTCTCCTTATAGAGGACTTTTTAAAAAAGTCATGCATCTATCAAATAACTATATAAAATTACTGTATTAATAAAGGATAACATGGAAGGTATTTTATTAATTCTTTATTTTCCGAGGACCATGTTTATAAAAAAATTAAATCCTCATTAACTTGCGAATATGTTTTTACTCACCATGAATATTTAAAAACAAAACGTCATCATCATTCCACATTTCAAAACTCACCCCGTCACTTTGGTCTTGTTCTAAAAACAAACAAAAAATGCAAATAAATGCAGAGAGATATTCAGATACATGAATTGTTAACACTGATCTGCACTTTTAAGCTATGTAGCCTAGCTAGAAGCAGCTTGAAAAAGTCAGCTATTTGTTCTCAACAGCTTTTCAACAACTAAGCGATGGCAAGTTTTTTGTGGCGCAAGTGGTTCGCTTTACATTGTTGCTGCTTCGAATGAAATGGAAAAGAACAAAAAGATCTTTCGTGCTTAAAAGAACCTGCTGGCTGGCATGTCAAGATGGAAAACACACCGCCGCCGCCGATTAACATACAAATTATGTTCAAGGAATGTGGATTTTGAAAGGAAGCCAACCAGCCAGTTGGGTTAACAATTACTCTGCCCCCAATGTTGTTCCAGCCGAAAGAGGGAACAAAGAAATAATTGTATAATAATTTGGAAAGTTTGGAAAATTAACCACTTGTTAGGAAAAAGTTAATTTACTTGAAATATTTCTTAAAAATTTACGCTTGACTAGTTTCTTTGATATTTCTCATCAATCAGTTAGGTTTCATTTTCACTTTTTTTCCTACCTATAGATTTTATTTCCTCTTACTTCTGCTGCTAGGTGTTCTTCAAAAGAAAAGTTTCTTGTAAAACTAGAAAAAAATAATCGCAGAGATTGTTTTGTGGTATTTCCTTTTGCGGCCGGAAAACAAGATTTTGTGATCTGATCATGGTTAGGCTTTAACTACCGATTCAACTAACCACGAAGTTGTCTTGCGGCAGGCCAACAAGTGTTGATTGTCACTCATGTGGATGATGGTCATCAGTGCATCACCATCTTGACTTGAATGATAGACCATCAACGGTTAAGGAGGCTTGTGAAATATATCCCGCACTCCACAATAATGTGTGTCACTTCGGAGTGACAAGAACATTAAAAAAACGAAGAAAGATTTAAATGATATATGGAAGATATCAGATATTTTTAAAACTAAAGAATTCAGAAGACGAGGAATGTTTTTTTTTATAGAAAACAAGTCCTTAGAAATTGAATTATTTTCTATACAAAAAAGACTCCTCAGTGATCTTTCTATAGAAAAAGGCCTTTAGATATTTTCGTAAAAAGCTTGAGTTCTCTAAGGACGTTTTTTTATTTATAGAAAATGTATTGCTTGTCAGGGACATAATGAAATAAAGGATCGCAGACGATACTTAAAAATGTTTAAGGAGAAGTCATATTCTCTTTGAAAAAATCGCATTTCAACAATACTCCTGGGATGAAGACTTTTCTTCACACAAATTGTCATTCAAACATATACGAGTAGGGGGATATGGGACTACGTTAAAAACTGAATCATTTTTAGTTCACACATTTGCAGATAGATGACGCTGTTGTTGGTTTCTTTAATCGTAGCATGGGCACAAACCAATTGTTATGAAACGCTAACTATTTTAACGATGTGATTTGATTTTGAACGCAGCCCCATTTCCTCCTACTTCACAAACTTTTTAGAATATATCTTACAAGAGAAAGTTTAATGCATTGATGTATTTAATTTTCTATAGTAAAAGGAGGAGAAAAAGTATTCTTCGGAAGATTTAGCATTTTTTCCTATTTAAAAGTGTCCTCGATAACTATAGAAAAAAGTGTCTTCATGTAGAGTAGATATGGATCTACGCTCAAAATCAGATCAAATTACATTGTAAAATAGTTCACACGTTTACTGGCACGAATTGGCACGATTTGCACCATAGCATAGGCACAAACCGTCAGTGGTGAAATGTCAAAACTATTTTAACGATGCAATAGGATTCGATTTTGAAGGTGACCCATTTCCCCCTACTTTAAATACTGTTTAGAAGACATTTAAAACCTATATTTTGTAGATAGAAAAAGGGGTTTCGAGAACTTATTGATTTTAAAAACATACCTATTGACATTTAAACTAACCGATCTGTCAAGAGGTACCCCACAAAAAAAAATTTCTATAACTTCAGTAGTGTTGGCGGCTTATTTGGGATACCATTTGTATTTTGTTTTTGCAAAATAGTCAGACTGAATCCCAGTTTGTTGTTTTTATAAAAAAACAACTATTTATTAGTGGGGAATGTATGGCATTGTTTGCCGAGGGGTAAGGCAGGGAAGACTATAGTTTCGGATTTTTTCAATAAAGAAGTCCTCAGTGTTACTGAGGAATTTTTTTCCATAGAAAAAAGAATTCTCAGCGGTACTGAGGAATTTTTTCTAAAGAAAAAAGAGTCCTCAATGGCACTGAGGATTTTTTCTATAGAAAAAAGGAGTCCTCAGCTTTACAGAGGATTTTTTTCTATAGAAAAAAGAGTCCTCAGCGGTACTGAGAATTTTTTTCTATAGAAAAAAGAGTCCTCAGCGGTACTGAGGATTTTTTCTAAAGAAAAAAGAGTCCTCAAGGATTTTTTTCTGTAAAAAAATTCTTTGTTCAAAATTTAATTTTGTTTAGAATTTAGGTCAATTGAAATCCACTTGTCCCAATTTAAATATTGAAATTAGTTTCGGCGTATGATTTTTTAGAATAATTACCAGAGGAAAATTCTAGTATCTAGTATTAAAAAAAATTGTATCCATTTTAGTTGCGCTTCAACACATTGTGTATCGAAATAGAAATCAAGCGGCCATTGTTAAGCCAGCCACAAAAAAATATTTACGGTTGGTTGAGTGCAATTCTATAGGAGGAGGAATTTCGAATTCATAGTCAATTTTTTTTCTGTCTATTTAACTGAAAACCAAATGATTAAGTATCACACCGAACACACAGAGAACAGCAATAGCAACAAAAATCAGTTAACAGGTGTGTCAACTACAGGTTGTTGTAGTTGTATTTTATTTTTCTATTTGAGCTGGCAGTGTGGCGCTGGTGGTGGATTCTGGCATTTGGAATTTGCTGGTGTCAACAGAAAAAATTCTGTGTATTAAATTTCCAGTAAAAAAGAAG
This sequence comes from Musca vetustissima, assembly GCF_032173495.1. Taxonomy (NCBI): domain Eukaryota; kingdom Metazoa; phylum Arthropoda; class Insecta; order Diptera; family Muscidae; genus Musca; species Musca vetustissima. The sequence continues at coordinate 140,137 of NW_026877329.1, read as the reverse complement.
GAAAACAAATATATGGAAAAAAATAAAATTAAATAAATAAATTAAACATGTTTTTTTTTTTCATAGCTAAAAATATTGTTGTTGTTATGGTGCTGCTGATTGGTTGGAGATTCTAGATTTCCATGCAAATAAAAATCGTGCACGCCAAAGTGACAGCTTGAAATAGGTTTGGAGATTTATGAATGCAGAGGAAAGGGAGAGGGTGATTAGGTAGATGATGTGATAATAAATAAAATTAAATTTATTATTTAAACAAATAATTTAATTAATTTATTTAACATTCCAATAAATAAAGAATTTTTTTCTCACACACACAAAAACTGACCTCTATATCTCAAGTGACCTATTTATAAAAATGTCCATGGAAACCAAAATTGTTGGCTTCAACTCGATTAATTATCACACAAAATAAGCGGATTTTTCTTGTTTCATAGACCAGAGTTAATGCCATCATAATTGGTTGCCGACTATTGGTGAAGCTGCTGCTGCGGAAAGTGAAATGATTTATTTGTCGGCTTTCAAACTCTAAAAAATATGCTATTGTTTTTTATTGCATAATTAAAAAAACTGAACACATAGCCATACAATTGATTATTTTGGATGCTATGAAATCCAAATAAAAAACTGAAGTTATATTTAAAAAAATACAGCAGCCGCTAAAAGTCATTGTCATCATCAGCTGGCCATCAACACAACTTTCACGCGACAAATTATTGTTATTACCGCTGTTGTATTTTTTTCTTCTTGTGTTTTTTTAAATTCCAAACAAAAAAGAGATGCGCCAGCAATCCCCTCTTTTTTTGTGAAATAAATTTCGTAATTTTATTTCAACAGCAAAAAACTAACAACACCTTTTGCTGGCCGGTAATTGGCTTTTTTTCCTCTTAGTTTTGGCTTAAAAGCGAAGGGAGGAGGGGAAATGATATAATTTTTAACTTAAATTATTATTCGATACACAAACTAGAGTGTTACACTTTTTTCGGAATGTTTATTGAACATTTATTGTCATTATACAGACAGCGCCAAATAAAGGTACATACATAACAAAATATAACATTTAAACTAGGTCAGAAATTAAATAATTTTAAAAAATATTTGGGAGAGATTTATTACTTATATTTCGAGTTTTTATTCTAATGGGAATTGTTTTCAGCAGAAAATTCCTCTGTCCTTTGTGGACTCTTTTTTTCTATAGAAAAAATTCCACAGTTTAGAGTGAGGACATTTTTTTTCTACAACAAATCTTTAGTACTCTCAGGACATTATTTTCTATAGAAAAAAATATCCGGCACTCTGAGGGCCCCTTCTTCTATAGACAAAAAATTCCTCAGTACCCTCATGACATTTTTTTTGTAAAGAACAAAGTTCCTAAATTTTCTGAGGTTTCTTTTTTCTATACAAAAAGTCCTCAGTACTCTCTAGACACTTCTATAGATAAAAATCCTCAGTACTCTGAGCGCACTTTTTTATATAGAAAAAAATCGTCAGGACTCTGAAGACACTTCTTTCTACAGATAAAAATTCCTCACTTTTTTTCTACAAAAAATCTTTAGTACGCTCAGGAGATTTTTCTATAGAAAATAATTCCTCAGCAATCTGAGGGCACTTTTTTCTATAAAAAAAAAAAATATATTTCTATAAAAAAATCCCATCTTCTTTCAAGAGACTTTTTTCGAAACAAAAAAAAATCTCAGTTTAGTGCAGACACCATTTTCTATAGGGAAAAAATCTCAGTACTCACTGATGATTATTTTGTATAGAAAATATTTTTTCCATTGAATATTCAGTCCTCTGAGGATTATTTCATCGCAGAACAAATTCCTTAGTAATCTGACAACACTTTTTCTATATGAAAAAATTCATCTGTACTCCGAGGTCCCTTTCTTTTCAAAAAAAAAAAGTCCTCAGTACTTTGAAGACTCTATTTTTCTATAGAATCAAATTTCCAGTTCTCTAAGGGTCATATTTTCTTTAGAAAAAATTCTTCGGCGCTCTGAGAACTCTTTTCCATTTCCATTAACAACATTTTAAGTTCTCTGAAGACTATTTTTTCTGTAGAAAGAAACTACTCAGTTCTTCAAGGGCTATTTCTTTGTAGAACAAAATGCCTCTGTTCTCTGAAGAGACAGTTTTATGAAGACTCTCAATAACTAAAAGGCATTTGAGGTAGGGGAAAATGGACCTATGTTCAAATTCGTATTACATCGTTAAAATAGTTCATGCATTTCACCACTGCTGGTTTGTGCCTACGCTACGATTAAAAACAGCGACATCTAGCGACTAATGTCTGAACAATTTTTACGATATAATTTAACGTGGTTAAACCTTAGCTCCATATTCCTTATCTACACTTATATTACCATTAGAATGAAGGAAGGTATTCACACCATGAGGAAGACTTTTAAAATGCTTCATAGCTACAGATGACGTCTTAGAAGAAGCAATACCAGTTCTATTAGTTTAAAAAGTCAATACGTATTTTTTTAACATATAAAGAATTATCCAAAAAACTTCTATTCATCCAAAAAATCTTGAAATAACTTTAATTACAACGATAAAATAGTTCAGACATTTCATCGCTGATATGGGTTTGTGTCAAGACTGTCGTTAAGATAACAACGCCATCTATCGGAAAATGTCTGAACTATTTTTACGATTTAAGTTGGTTTGGATTTGAACGTTGTCTCATATTCGCCCTACTCTTCTGTTTATTACTATTTGAATAAGAAATAATTTTCTCCCAATGAGTATAATTAAATTCCAGGATATCTATAGACAAAATGTTCGAAGAGGCTACCCCTTTCTGTTATATAATTTTTTAAAAATTCTCTATTTGTAGAAGATTCGATGAAAATTCTGTTATTTACTCAATATCAAATAACTTATCTATAAAACTTCCTTATATAAGATTTTTGTATATAGGATACATTTTTAAAGTTCCATTGTGGTCCTTTCTCAGTTTACAGAGGACTATTTTTTCTATGGAATAAATTCCTCAGTTGACTGAATACAAAAATGAATCCTCACGCTACTGAGATTTGTCTCTGTCTAAGGAAAGAAAAGTTCTCAGGGTTATGAGAAATTATATATATATATATAATTATATATATAGGAAAAAATTTCTTTGGTATGTCAACTAATTTTTTCTATAGAAACAAATTTCAATTCTCTGAGGACCCTTTTTTGGATTAGAACTTTTTCCATAGACAATAATTTCTCAGTTCTCTGTTGGATATTTTGCTATAAAATAAATCTCGCTTCTGTGAAAAAACCTCTGGCTTCCATTTAAAAAAAAATCTCACTTTAGTGAAGTTGGTTACAGCTGTACTATTTTTTGTTTACCACAATGTCCCCACTTCATTTTTTTAGCACTTATCTAGAACCATAATTGCTGTGTGCGAGTCGAGGTATATCTCTTACACAATAGAGTAATTAAGTTAATGTGACATGATCGCCAAGAGTTGATGACACATTGCCATGAAATGAGTGGTTCTTTGGGAACCAAAACACAACAAAAAACCGGTATGAAAAGCGGGTTCTTTAGAATAGTAGCAATGTAAACTTAAAGATTTTTTTCAAAACGTGTGAACTTCTTTAAAGAAGATTACCAGGGAAATGTTAGTAGGTCGAACACAAAACTGTCATTAGCGTTTATGACAATATCTATGTGGGCTTTTCAGAAACAAAAAAGTAATGCATGGTGATAGTTGAGATGTCATAGTGAATGAATTCTTAATTTCAAATATTGGGATGATGGCATTCGATAACTGAAGATAATATTCTTATAAGAAATTCCGCAGTTTTGCACTACTCCAATAAAGAGGCTTACGAACATTAATAAATCAATAAATTTTATTGTAGCTATTTTAAAGCTCCTAAAAGTATGTACCACACATTGATGTATAGGTTAAACAGATGATAGGATATATAAAAATAATTTCTGGGACTCTGAGGACTTCTTTTTTCTATAGAAGGCTCCCAAAGTAACTTAAGATTAAATGTGTAACAATTAATATTGAAGAATACTCAGCAAATTTTATTTGTAAATATTTTTAATAAAAAAATAGTCCTGAGGGACTTATAAAAATAGGTCTGTAGAACATTTTCTGCAGAAATGTATTTGTTAGAGAAATGAGAATTTTTGTATGTGGGATAAATCTATTTTCTGAAAAAGCCATCAATGACTCAGCTATTTTATGTTTCAAATCAGCTGCTTAATGAATAAATCTATGTATGATGCATACTTTTAGGCGCAATAAAGTAATGACAATTAATTTTCATTTAATTAAACAATTTGCCTAAGCCTCTATGGAAAAAATAAATCCCCAGCTACTGGCAATTTATTTTTACCGAAAATTTTAATTCAGTTTTCAGTAAAAAAAATATATTTTTTCAAGCTTATAATTATATATTATTATCTTCGAAATAACATCTTAATTAAATAAAAAATTGACTGAAACTATGTGGGTATCACTCATTCAGCCTACTACACAAAATTTAAAATCACCCAACAGACTGATTGGCATCGTCGAAAAATATTTTGCCAGAGAAATACATTTAATCTTAAAAAAATTAATAAAACAAAAACAATTTTTAAAATATTCATTCAACCTCAAACAACAACAAAATAAAAAAAAACAACAATCTCAAAACCAGATTGAAAAAATCAGCAGCAGCAGTGATTCAATTCGAGGAGACAGCGAGCAGACAAAAACGATGACGATGAGTGCGACGATGACGACGACGACGCAACTTCAATGGGAAAACGTAAAAATTACGTGAGGGTCACTAAAGTTCACTATCACTTTCACTCACTTCTGCTGCTGAAAAAAACAACAACAACAAAATTGCTTTTACAACAACAGCAGCAGCTAACGAAAGATAATCACAACAAAAAACCAAACGACCAAAAAAATGTATTCGTTTTTTTCTCTCAAAAAAATCTCAACAAATTAAAAGTGGTGCACAACAATCCCCCTGCAGCTACTCCACCATAATTATTCAAGAGGTTATTGATAGAGAGAGAGAGACAAGCGGTTACCAATTTTTTGTTGAACACAAACGCATACAAATCATCAGTATTGACTTGGCCAAAACTGCTCTTGTGCTGCTGCTGCTTGTCATTCATCATTGATTGATGATTGTAGAGGCCAAAAACCAGATTTTTCGATTTTGTAATGATACTTGACCGCGGCGAAGAAATGGAAACACAACAATAACAGAAATGCTAAAAATGCTCTCATAAATAAAACATGGACTTTTTCCCGTACGCTATATTCGCGTGTGAACCAAAACAATACAGTAAACATCGGCAAAGGGGGAATTAAAAAATAATCAGACCCCCTGAGGACTCTTTTTTTCCACATACAAAAATCCTCAATTCCGCTGAGAACTCTTTTTCCAATAGAAACAAATCTTCAGTTCCGCAAATAACTCTTTTCTACAGAAATAAATTCAAAGTTCCACTGAGGACTTCTTTGCATAGAAAAAATGCCAGGAGTCCTTCAGGGACTGAGGATTTTTTCTATAGAAAATTATTTTTCTATAGAAAAAATTCTCAATTCCGCTGAGTAGTATTTTTCTCCACAGAATAAATGCCACAGTTCCGCTGAGAACTTTTTTCCATAGAAAAAAATCTTCTGTATTTTAAGAATTTTCTTTTCTATAGAAAAAAATCTTCAGACCGCTTATAACGTTTTTTTATAGAAAAAAAATCCAAGACCGCTGAGGTTCAATTATTTCTATAGAAAAATCCTCAATCCGCTGAGGACTCTTTTTTTTTATAGAAAAAAATGTTCAGTCCGGTGAGAACTTTTTTTCTATAAAAAAAATTCTTTAGCCTATAGAGGACTCTTTTAAAAAAAAAAAAAATACTCACGTCTACCAGATTCCGCTGAGGTCCACTTTTTATAAAAGAAAAAATAGATTCACTGAACCTCTATTTTTCATTAGAAAGATATACTCAGGTCCCATAAGGTCTCTGTTTTTCAATATAAACAAATCCTCAGCTCACCTAAGGTCTCTTTTTTTCGACATAAAATTTTTCTCAGATCCCATGAAGTCTCTTTTTTTGTAAAAAAAAATCTTTGGGTTCCTGGTGTCTCTTTTTCGGTAGAAAATATTCCTCAGGTCTCTTTATTTCGTTAAAAAATCTGAGGCTGAGGTCTCTTGTTCGATAGGAAAAATTTCTCTGGTCACCTGACGTCTCTTTTTTCTATAGAAACAACATTTTCAGGCTACTGAGGACTCTTTTCGATAGAAACAAACTCTTCAGATTCTCAGTCCCCAGATGACTCTCTTTTTCTACAGAAAAAAAATCCTGAGTTCCGCTGAAGACTCTTTTTCTATAGAAAAAAAATCTTGGGTCTATAGAGGACTCTTTTTTCTATAAAAAATACTCACGTATACTAGAGACTTTTTTCGAAAGAAAAAATCTCGGATCCTCAAAAAATCTCGATTCCCCCATCTTTAAAAGAAAAAATAGATTCACTGAAGACCTATTTGTCAATAGAAAGAAATACTCAAGTCGATATAAAACCAGTGAGCGGAGCAGTATAGTCGGACGGGGCCGACCATATGATACCCTACACAACTTCCACGAAAATCTAACTTTCTATGGTTCTATATTCAGAGCTTTGCCAATATTTCGCGATCTAATTCTAATATTCAGTAGACGGGGACTGTACTTGTCCAGATTCTCTTTACCGTGGGTTATGTTGCAATGTTGGGCTTTCAATTGTAGCCTATGGGTCGAATCGAATAAACATCCAAAAAAATAAGTTTTCGGTCCACTTCATCCCAAAATTTTAATCTGATCATCACCGAAAATTATAGGCGTTGTCCTGGACCATAACTGGAATCTAATGGAAAATTTCAAAGCGATCAGCGCTATATTTCCGCCTTCTAGTGTGGTAATGGGTTACTAAACATATGGCCAACTTCTCGGTTCTAGGTCCTTCAGGAGCAAATATATACGCCATACAATACAAATTTTGTAATTTTTCACACAAAAGTCAGGGTCCATTTGACCCGCCAAATATTGATCAATCCTTATCAAAATAGGCATGCTTATTCTTTGACCCAATTCCCTTCTCCATGTAAAATTTCGCGATGTTCGGGCCATGATTGCGGCTTCTGGAGCGACCGGAAAAACGGACAAAAATTAAGTATTTGGTCCATTTCATCCTCTAAATATTAACCGATCTTTATCAAAAACAATAGGGGTCTTCATTGGTCAGAACCCATCCTACATGCAAAATTTCGTGAAGATTGGTCCATAACTGTGGCCTGTATCGTGTTTACAAATTATAATGGACAGACGGACGGACACACACACATGTCTAGATCGACTCAGCTAGTCGAGATATGATATGATCGGTATACGGTGGGTCGTATACAAAAACTCTTGGGGCTGCACAAAGCTATAATACCCTGACAACATAGTTGTGTAGGGTATAAAAATCCTCAGCTCACTTGAAGTTTTTTTTCTTCGGTAGAAACAAATTCCTTACGTGCCCTGAGGTCTCTTTTTTTCTATAGAAAAAAATCGTTGGGTCTCCTGGGGTTTCTTTTTCGGCAGAAACAAATTTCTCAGCCTACTGAGGACTTTTTTCTATAAAAAAACAAATTCTTCAGATTCCAGAACTTCACTTTTTTCTGAAGAAACAAATCCTAATTTCCACTGAGGTCCACTTTTGTCTATAGGGAAAAAAATGCTCAGATCCACTTTTTCCTATTGAAAATGTAATTACTTGAAATCTCCTAATAGTATGCATCAAACATAGATACATGGCTCAAACAGCTGATTGGAGTTAAAAATTCAATTTCTTCTCCTATAGAAAAAATCCTCAATTCTCTAATGACTCTTTTTTCTATACTGAACCCTGAGGTATAGTTTTTTGATATAACAAAAATCCTAGCCCGTTAGGACTATTTTTCCTTCCATTTATTTGGATCGTGCTGTCTTTGTATTGAAACATAATAAATAAAGCAGCTTTTGATTTCAGTGTTTGATTACATTTAAAATGTGTTCATTTTCCTCTAAAATCTACTTTTTTAGAGAAAATAATACCTAAGTTTTGGTGATAACTCTTTTTATAGAATAAAATTCTAAGAACCCTTTTCTACACAAAAATGTCTCTATTTATAATGTAATAGCTTAAAAGCGCCTAAAAGTATGCATCACACATTGACTAAAACAGCTGATTGGAGTTAAAATTTATGTATCCTCTACTTCTCCTATAGAAAAATCCTTAATCTCATTAGAGACTCTTTTGAATATAGTTTTAGGTATATTTTTTGTCTTAAACAAAATTGCTAGCCCATTATGACTACATTTCGTTCCATGTATTTGGATCGTGTTGTCTCTTTGTATTGGAAAAATTATTGGAATCAAATCTTGTTGACTTTTACAACAGGTTTAATTTTTGTTTTGTGTTCACATTTAAAATGTGTTTGTTTTCCTTAAGTATAGCCTACTGTTTGATTTTATTTGAAATCCCCTACTTCCCTTACCTTATATCCATTATTTTAAATGGAAAATATTGCCACCGCCTTCAAATCACAATTTATTGTTAATTGTTGGAAATTGTTAACTGAACTTGAACTTGTTTTTTTTTTTTTACTACATCATATTGTAATTTTACTCAGGGGTGTAAAATCAAAGTCAATTAACATTTGAGCAACAACAACAAATGCTGATAGTATGGGAAAAAATTTAATAACATTTTGTATTGTAAATCTATGCAAAATTAATTGATTTATTAATGCGTTTTTCTATTTTATGCAAAATAGAAGGGTGTAGCTTTCTGAAAGGTTTTCAATCGAATCTCAGGTGAATTTTAAATGTATACTAATTAATGTGTTCAGAGAAGTCCATAGCTACTGAGATTTTTTTCAATAACAAAATTTTCCTCGGGGTCCGACAATGTTTATATATAAGAAAGTATTACGATTTTTGTAGGAAGAATTCGTTGACCAAAAAATATGTCCTCAGACAAAGTAGTCATCAATGACATAGTTATTTTTTCTATTTCCTATCAGCTGTTTGAACATATTTCTATGTCTAATGCATACTTTTAAGGGCAATAAAGTAACGTAATGTTTATAAGCCGCTGAGCGATTCTTTTCAATAGGAAAAAATCTGACAGCATTCCACAGAAAAAGTTTTTTTCTATAGGAAAAATTAGTCTCTTAGTAAACTTAGAATTTTTTTCTAAAGAAGGAAGAATGGTACTGAGGATTTTTTCTTTACTTCTCTGTAGATACAAAAGCGGTCCTCTGCCGATAGAAGATGTAATACTGAGTCGACTTAGAATTTTAACAACTATCGATATTTTTAAATTTATTTTGTTATTTGTTAAAACAACAAAACAAGCTAATGAAATTGTTGTAAAATAAACAATGAGTAAAGTTGTTAAAAAAGTTTCTGAATAAGCCTACTGAGGATTTTATACTTATAAAGAGTTGAGTAATTTGTATCTATAGCAAAAAGAATCCGCAGTAGACTATAGATCGAAATAGTCTAAATGATTTGAAACGTTTTTTCTTTTGAAAATTTGTCTACTAGGGTCTGAAATGTGTTGTTATATTTACAATCAGCTGTTTAAGCAATAGATCCAAGTGTGATGCATACTTTTAGGCGCCTTTAGGTATTTACAATCAATTTTTCCTTCACTGAATTGTTGTGGAGTTGTTTATAGAAAAACTTCTAAAATAGGTCATCTACGAAATTTTAAAAGGATGATTTCTATCCTTAGTCAGCTGAAGATTTTTTCTTAATTCTGTCGCCTGGAAATTTTTCTCACGTTGAAATAAGCACAGTAAATTATTATTTGTTCATTTCAAAATGCCTCTAAATTCACATTGGCATGATCGAGTATTACAAGCAAAAATCTCATATATTTTTAATATAGCTGGAAATCTGATTATGTATTTGTTGTTTGGGATTTCATGTTGGGAAAATAATGCAAATTTACCACTATAGTATCATTTCCTACCTCTCCTCCTCCCGCCTGATACCTTCTAACAACTTGACATGATGTAGTATTGGATTTCTTTCTATTCGTTAGCTGGTTCGTTAAATTAAATTTGCAATGAATGGAAGTTTTACACATTTTTCATGACATGCAATAGCAAGCGAACGAACGAACAACTGATCGACCGACAGACCAGCCCAGACAGAAAACAAGGACTGATTGACTGACAACATGAATAACAAAAAAAAAATAAAAAAAAATATACAGCCACGAAAATCAAAACTGATTTATGCCAAAGGCAAGACAAGACCGACACACAATTGGAAAAATATTTTTGTGAGTAACGATTCTTGAAGCCCAACAAAAGTTGTATTATGCCGCATTTCGAACCATTGGCATGTTCAGGTGAGATTAATTCGCATTTCGATTCGCTAATAATCCTATAAATATGTGAGTATGTGGGAAATATCTGGGTCACTTTTTCGTGTGAAAGTTCAAACCACACTTTTCATTCCATGGCTTCTATAAGTGATGGTAGATTTTCAAAGAACACTTCTTAGTGTTTTTTAAGCTTTTGGTCAATTTTTGTATTTTTATTTGTTCTAGCCCCAGATCTTTTTGATTTGGCAGCAGCTTGCCCCTAATTGCTAATGTAATTAATCACAACACAAGTACATGACAGAGGTGATGGTGGTGGCAACAAAACGCTCTGCCAAACTGCCAGCTACTACTTACAACAAAATAAAAAAAAAAAAATCAAACGTTAGCTGGTCGTTCGACCGTAACACGCGCTAGACAAGTTAATAAACCTGCAAATATTTGTAAACACACCGATCCAAATTGTATCGGCCAACAAAACGCACACAAACACCTCGTATCGGTAATAAGTGTCTTAGCTGTTTGGTAATAATCTGTTTGCTGGCCGGTCGGCCGACCGTCCGTCTGCCTATTAATCGAGTTAACAGTTTTTATTGCCATTTGTAGTTAGATTAACCCAAAAACAAACAACAACAAAAATCCCCAAATCAAATAGACTCAATTGGCCACAATTAAAACAGCTTTGCTTTGTAAAAAAACGAAATGGAAATTACTTAAATTGATTCATTAAAGCCAGGCCAAAAACCAAAAACCTGCATTTGATCCGCTGAACAAAATTGTTATTCGTCTGTCTGGTGGTGGTTAGTAGGACACAAAATAGGCTTAATATGGTAAATTAAATGTTGTCAACGGTGTGTAATTACTTGTTACCGAAGATTAAGAGGCTTAGAAACATTGTTAAATTGAAGAAAATTAATTGTAATTACTTTCAAGCGCCTAAAAGTATGCATCACACATGGTAATGTCGCTTAAGCAGCAGATTGGAACTGGACCTACAAATTCTTAAATTCATAGAGGACTAGAAAAAATAAAAATTCTCAGTGAATCAAATATCCGCAATTAAAACATCTTGGCTTGGAATAGAAAAGATGGCAATAAAAAATGAATTGTAATTACTTCATCGTGCCTAAAAGTATGCATTAGACATAGCAATATGTTTGAACAGCTGATTGGAAATATAAAAAGTAACTAAGTCATTAAATGCTACTTTTTCTGAGGACAGATTTTTTTCGCAAACGATTGCTTCGTACAGAAAAGAAACGCAATACTTTCATATATAAAAAAATTCTCAGAAACTAAGGAAAATTTTGTTATTGAAAAAAATCTCAGTAGATAATGACTTATCTGAATAAATTAGTATAAATTTTAAATTCACCTAAGATTTCATTGAAAACCTTTCAGAAAACAACGCCCTTCTAATTTGTATAAAATAGAAAATCGCATTAATAAATCAATTAATTTTGCATAGATTTACAATACAAAATGTTATTAAATTTTTTCCCATACTATCAGCATTTGTTGTTGTTGCTCAAATGTTAATTGACTTTGATTTTACACCCCTGAGTAAAATTACAATACGGTAGGAAATTGTATTATAGAAGTAAATTTGCATTATTTTCTCAACATGAAGTCTAAAAAATCACAACAACAAATACTTCGCCAAACTTCCAGCTATATATTAGAAAAATATGTGCGAATACTCGATCATGCAAATGCAAGCAAGAAATATTGAAACGAACTAATAATTTGCCTGGGATAATTGAAAACTCTGTGTGAGAGTGAGAAAATTGTTGGGACATTTTCTAAACCAAAAATTCCTCTAATTATGAGGTTAATTTTCCATAAAATTAAAAATCTGATTATTTCAGACACCCCTTTAGTGATAATTGGACTCAGGTTTTTTATTCTCCCAATCAGCTGCTTAAACAATACTTCAATGTGTGATGCATACTTTTAGGAGCAAAAAGTACTTATAATTAATTTTCTCAAAACTTCAAAATTTACTAAATTCTAGGGGCTAGGACTGGATCCAAAAATGCTATTTTAGAATAAATAAGACCTTGGGCTCTCTGATTTTTTTCTATAAAAAATAGAAGCTGAGATTCTAAGAATGTTTCCTACAGAATACAGGTACGGGTCTGCGAATTTTTTACTGAAGCTCTTCTATTTGTTTCTATCAAAAAAGAGGAACTGATGCTCTGCGATTTTTTTTCTATACCAAATGGGAGCTGAGTCTTAGTTATTTTGTTCGTTCTCCAATCAGCTGCTTAAACTATACACCAATGTGTGATGCATATTTTTAGGTGCAAACAGTATTTACGAACTGAAGTTATCCGAAGTTTTTCCTATAGAAAAAATGAGAACTCAGGTTTTACTAAAAAAATAGGAACTGAGGTTCTTCGAGGTTCTTTCTAAAATAAAAAAAAATAGGAACTGAGGTTGTGCGAATTTTTTTCTATAGAAAAAAAAATGGAGGATAAAATAGCAAATGAGGTTCTGCGAATTTTTTTCTATAGAACAAAATAGGAAATAAGGTTCCCCTATTTTTTCCCGATAGAACAACAAATAGGAACTGAGGTTCTCTCATTTTTTTCGATCGAAAAAAAATACGATCTGAGGTTCTTCAAATGTTTGCCTCTAGAAAAATTATGAACTGAGGATCTGCGAATTTTTTCTATAGAAAAAAGGAACTGCGGTTCTACGAATTTTTTCTATAGAAAAAAGGAACAGAGTTTCTGCAATTTTTCTATAGAAATAATAAGAACTGTTTTTCGACTTTTTTTTATAAAAATAGCAACTAAAGTTCTCCGAATTGTTTCATATAGAAAAAATAGGAACTGAGGTTCTCCAAATTCATTTTTTCCTATTTTTACCATAGGAAAATTTTCACATACTCCCTGGATCCTATTTTTTCTATTTCTTTGGGTCCCATTTTTTCTATAATCACTATCACTTATTTTTTATACAAAATAATTTACTTACACTCGAAGTCCTATTTATTATATATGGAAAAAAATACGTGGAACCCTATTTCCCATTTTTTCATATTCTTCTTTTTTGCTATAGAAAACATTTTTGGTGCCTTATGTCCTTTTTTCTATAGAAAGTTCTCCGATTTTGTTTACATAAAAAAAGAGGAAAAAGAGGAAAAGAAGATCTGCAATTATTTTTTCTTTTTTCAATAGAAAAGATAGGAGCTGAGGCTCGCGATAGGAGCTGTGAATTAAAAAAAAGCTCTGCGATTTTTTCTGTAGAAAAAATGGGAGCTTCGCGATTTTTTTCTATGTAGAAAAAAATTATAACTGAGGTTCTCCGAATTTTTCCTGTCGAAAAAAAATTAGAACTGAGGTTCTCCGAATTATTTTCTATAGAAAAAATAGGTCTGAGAATCTGAAGATCTTGGAAAAAACGCAGACACATGAGGTCCTATTTTGTATGAACAAATCAAAGACGCTTTGGTGTTTTCTACAAACAAATCAAATACTAATTTTTCCATAGGAAACATTTCACAGACTCCCTGGATCCAGGTCACATTTTTGCTATAGAAACAAATTCGTGGGACCCCAGGTCAAATGTTTTGCTATTGAAAGTTCTCCGATTTTGTTTCCATCAAAAAATAAGACAAAAGAATCTTAGATTATTTTTTTTTTTTTTTTTTCAATAGAAAAAAAGGATATGAGGCTCTCCAATTTTTTTCTAGTAGAATAAATAAGAGCTGAACTGAACCCTAGTTCCCATTTTTTTTTCTTTGGAGAAAAAAATTTATGGGGCCTCAGTTTTTTATAAAAAAATTCAATGACCCTTTGCTCTTATTTTTTCTCCTTTCAACATACTATTTTTTTCTACAAATTCCCTTTGTTTATATTTTGTATCACTTCATTTATTGTATATAACATAGCAAACAAATATTATGACTTTCATAACATAATAACACAATAGGACAGCATAAAAATGGGAGACAATCAAATTTAACTATTATTTACATTAACAACTTTATGGTGACACTTTACAAACAAAAGATGGCTACAAATGGACGGACAGTCAACCGCACAACACACTCTAAGGGAATTTATATAATAGCAACAATACAACAACAACAAAAGCCTTAATACTGCAACACTTTCTGCTCATAAGCCACCAACAGCCACTTGGCTGGATAATTATTTCCTCTAGGGGAGAGGGATAGAGAGGTAATCTGGGGGTGCAAGTCGTCGTCTGGGTGGTTTGATTACAGTCTTGAAATCAGATATTCGAAGTAATGTGCTGGCGCTGCATTTTTTCAAAACCAACAAGTTGTTATTGTTTTGATTTTTTCTCTCCGCCTCTTGAATGTTGATCTCATTTTACAAAACAGGAAGAAAAAAATTTCTTTTCTCCAAACAAACAAAAATCATCACACAATAAGCTTGTTAACTATTTTTTAACAACAACAATAAGTTCGGAGATTTTCTTTAAATGTTTGTAGTTAGGATGATGATGAGGAGGCTGATATGTATCTGATATTTTGACTGGTGCATTTTTAACTTCCCTCCCCCTTGGTTTTCCCCCTCATGATGTGAACATTTTCAATTTCAGTTATGTTGCACCTTTTGGAAAGAGGTTAAGAGCTGTAAAAGCAGCAAAGAGGGCCAGGTTAAGCACTCCACGGAGCTTTCCAAAATTGTTTAAACAAGTGCATTGTCTGGCTGACTAACTGTTTGACTGTGTGTCGTTTTGTTTGTCTTGTAGAGAAGAGACTTGTGTGCATATGTAAAACGATGCAATTAAAATAATTTTTTTACGGATATTAGGTCCACAGCAAGCAAGGGAAGTGAAAATGAGTTGAATGTTTATTTGTTCACCTAGATAACCTACATGCGGAGCAGATATTTCAAAACAAATGCCGGATGTTTAAAGGTCATATATGACCTTACATATATATTTTTTAATTTGCTATTAAACAATAAAAAGTTGTATTAGTCAAGCCTACAATAATCATACTGTAGTGAACTTCTTAAAAAAATACGACAAAAATTGTGTCTATAGGAGATTTTAAAACTAATTTGAACGATTTTTTATAAAAAAATATAGAGCCCAAAGGCTTATTTTCTTGAGAAAAAATTTGGGAACATCAGTTCCATTTTTTTTCTATAGAAACAAATTATAGGACCTTAGCTCCCAATTTTTTCTATAGAAAAAAATTCTGGGAACGTCAGTTCCCAATTTTTTCAATAGAAAAAATTCGGGGAAACTTAATTCCCAATTTTTTCTATAGAAAAAAATTCGGGGAAACTCATTTCCCATTTTTTCTATAGAAAAAATACTGGGAAACTTAATTCCTTATTTTTTTCTAAAAAAAATTCTAGGGACCTCTGTTCCATATTTGTTCTATAGAAAAAATTCTAGGCATCTGTGTTCCACATTCGTTTCTACAGAAAAAATTCTGGGAACCTTAGTTCCCATTTTTTTCTATAGAAAAAACTTCTGGAAAGAAATCAGAACCTATTATTCATATAGAATATATTTGCAGAGTATCAGCTCCTATTTTTTCTATAGAAAAAAATCGCAGAGCCTCAGCTCTTATTTCTTTCTATAGAAAAAAATTGCAGAGCTTCTGCTTCAATTGTTTTCTATAGAAAAAAAATCAAATATCTCAAGTCCAAAAAAATCGCATATTCTTACTTCCTATTTTTTTCTACAGAAAAAATTCGCAGATCCTCAGTTCCCAGTTTTATCTGTAGAAAAAATTAAGAAAATTAATTGAAAGAACTTGTTGCCCCTAAAAGTATGCATCACACATTGATGTATAGTTTAAACATAAAAATACATAAGTTCGATTATTACTACAGGTTTTATTTTATTTTATTATTTTTATTTATTTATTTATTATTTTTTTTTTTTTTTTGAAAAAAATCAATTAGAATTTGTTCTATAGAAAAAATTGTGAACTGAGGGTCCCAGAATTTTTTTCTATAGAAAAATAATAAAAAAGGTTCCAGTGGGAACTAAGGTTGCACGATTTTTTTTTCTATAGAAAAAATAGGAACTAAGGTTGCACCAATTTTTTTCTATAGAAAAAAATAGGAACTAAGGTTGCACGAATTTTTTCTATAGAAAAAAAATAGGAACTAAGGTTGCACGAATTTTTTTCTATAGAAAAAAATAGGAACTAAGGTTGCACGAATTTTTTTCTATAGAAAAAAATAGGAACTAAGGTTGCACGAATTTTTTTCTATAGAAAAAAATGGTAACTGAGGTTCCCCGAATTTTTTCCTACAAAAAATGGGAACTGTGGTTCCCCGAAAACATTGTGTACTGAGCTTTTTTTTCCAAAATCCCCAGTTATTTGTTGCCATATCTTATCAGGTGTCAGGTAATAATTATGGGTTTACCCACATTCTCAAGTTTCTAATCAAACAAATTTACTAATTGTTATTGCAAAACAATGCAATTTTCATTAAACAAAAGTATTTCCAGAGTTTGTTGATAAAACAGCAGCAACAACAACAAAAAAATAAACAAAATCCCATTCATCAATTTGGGGGGTATTTAAAATGGGCGATAAAAAAATTCTACAAATATTTGGGTATGGGTGTAGAAATATTCAACGAAAATCCAGGGGACATTTTTAAAGTCTAATAAAGCCATTTTGGTGTCATATTCGTACCAGTAGAACAGGAAAAAAATGCAAACCCTTTGCTCCTGATTGGTGAAATATGTAGGGCTTTTTTGTTTTTAATTTAATTAATTTCCAAAAAAATCCACCTGATAGATATTTACTTACGAATATCTCCCTATCTCTATGTCTTGGGAATCCTCTTTTTTTTTTGAGATAAGATTACTCTTCCACTGACTTAATTATTATTAATTTTTTTTGTGCCAAAACGACAGAAGACCGGCGGAACCGAGAAAGATATCTGCACTTCTTTATTTTTTTTTTGTTTTGTTTTACCTTCTTATTATTCGCCGTTAATGGTAGTAGAATTGCGTCATTATCAGAACATTTGTCACCTTTATTGGTGTTGTTGTTCCATTTTGTGGGTTTTTTGTTGTTGTTATAACAAAGATAATGAATCGGAACACTTGAATTGAATGACTACACAAATAAATATTTTATTTCCAATACCAAACGAACTAGAAAAAAAATATTTCAGTAGTATTAATTTTAAAATAAACAATACAACACCTTTTCCAATAAATTAACAATTGGAAAAGAAAACGCCTAAAAATAAATTTTAATTGAAATATAAAATTAAATGAATTTAATTTTTTCGTAGATAAAAATAAATAAAACCTCCTCGAACTTTCTTACGCTCTCTTAACAACAAAAGTAAAAAAGGGAAATGAAAAAATTACCAAAAACACAATGAGAAAAATAATTAAATTTCCAAAGAAAAAAATGACTTAACAAAATAAGTTTGTCATTTGCACCACAAAACGTCGAAAGTAAAATCTAAAAAAGTATTATTTAATAATTTATAAAACAAAAAAAAAAAAACAAAAATTAACCATTAAAAACGACGACATCACAACCAATCAACCAACCAAAGAAATCCAAATTGTAGTCTTTTTCCGGAATACCAAAAAAATAAACTCCCGCCACCATTACGATCATCATTATGTTCGATTTACCACCAAAATGTCCGGCATTGGCTAATAAATTGACGGGCATTTTCGGTTGGCGTCATACCTATAAAGTTTCCGCAAAACACGAAGGCATCCAACATTCCTATTTACAAAAATCCTATTCTCTGACACTGCCCACGAAGAGGCCACCCTCACCATATGGTTATGTAAAGGTAATTCCGTAATTTTAATTAATTTTTTATTATTATTTAAATATTTACAAAACCAAAAATGACCAGGGAGGAAGTTCATTAGCCCTTCCACAGAGCCAAAAAAGTCTCCAGCATAGTTCCGGTTTACAGAATGTAATAAAATAATAAATGTTTATCCCATTTTGGAATGACATCATAAACATTTTTATTGAAAATAATTGTTTTTCTGTTTCATGTTTTCAAAAAAGAATCCCAAAATATAAGACTCATATTAGACATGAGATCCAAGGTACTATTTTCTATAGAAAAAAATTCGTGGGACCCTAGGTCATATTTTTTTCAAAAAGAAAAAAATCTTTAGGTCCTTCTCGAAGTACCCTAGGTCCTGTTTTTTTCTATAGAAACAAATCATGGAAAGGCCAAAAAATTCTATAAAAAAAATCGTTGGTAAAATATTTTTCTAAAGAAAAAATTAGTGGGGCCCTAGGTCCTATTTTCTATTTTTCCTATAAAAAAATCGTAAAACCCTAGGTCCATTTGTTTCTATAGAAGGAAAAAAAATCGGGTTTCACGATAGGTCTTATTTTTTCTATAGAAAGAAATATTTGTGAGACCCTAGGTCCTATTTTTGTCTACAGAAAAAATTGTGTGACACTCAGTTCCATATTTTATCTATAGAAAAAACTGGAAACCTTAGTTTTCCATTTAGTTATATGTAAAAAATCTGGGAAGCTCAGTTCCCTATTTTTTTTTTTCTCTAAAAAACTCTGGTGAGATCAGAGCCCTATTTTCCTATAGAAACAAATTCTGGAAACCTCGGCTCCAAAGTTTTTTCTATAGAAAATTTCTAATTTCAATAGAAAAAAATTGTAAGGCCCTCAGATCCTATATGCCTGATGAGCCGCATAATGGTGGGTACGTAGGTTCTTCTCCTGGCTTTCCTTTTCATTGCAAAACTTAGATCATCAAGCTCGACTCGAAAGAGTATAAATAATCTCACTGAAAAAAGTACTACTTTTTTGATTCATGGAACGGCCAGAAATAAATTCGAGGTCTTCTATATTTGTTTCTATATAAAAATCATGGGACCCTAAGGTCTATTTTATTGGCTATAGAAAAAATGCATGGGAACGTAGTTAGGTCCTAAGTTTCTATAGAAAAACATTCTATAAACAAATGGTGGGATCCTAGGTCGTTCTTTCTATAGGGAAACATTTATCAGGCCCTATTTTCTTTATATAAAAGGTCCTATTTTTTCTATAGAAAAAATTCTGTGAACCTCTGTTCCCCATTTATCTAAAAAATCTGGTGAGCTCAGTTCCCTATTTTTCCTATAGAGAAAAATTCTTGAAATTTCTTCTGTTCCCTATTTTTGTCTATAGAATGAAATTCTGGGAACCCCAGCTCCCAAGTTTTTGAAATATTTTTTTTAATTTCTATAGAAAAAAATCGTGAGGCCTCAGATCCTAATTTTTTCAATAGAAAAAATTCTAGGAAACACCAGTTCCCAATTTTTTTATAGGAAAAATTCTGGAAACCTTAGTTCTCTATTTTTCCTATAGAAAAAAATTCTGTGAACCTCAGTTCCCCATTTAATTATGTGAACAAAATTCTGGGAAGCTCAGTTCACTAGTTTTTTCTCTAAAAACATTCTGGGAACCTCACTTCCCAATTTTTCTATAGGAAACAAATTCTGGGAACCTATTATTTATAGAAAAAAATCGGGAGACCCTAGAACCTATATTTTTCTATAGAAAATAAAAATCGTTCCCTTGATCCAATTTTTTAGTAAAAATTGTGGATCCCTCAGTTCCCATTCTGGTTTCACCAGTTACGATTTTTTTTCATAAAATATTGGATCTTCTTCAACGCCCCCGAATAGCTTTCGATATTGACACCAAGGAACATTTTATTTTTATTTCAAGTTTAAATATTAAATAAATAAATTAAATGTGAGTCACATTAACACCCAATAAAAATTGTAATAATAAAAAAATATATTTTGAAGGTTTCTTTTGTTGTTGCAGTCCACAAATCAAACATGTGGTGGGTGCACAAATGCAGGCAGCATGGTGCAGTGAAGTTGTGGCATTTGGATGTGAGTCAGTATGTTTGTTTTTACCGCCAAAAGAAAAACCTCCAAATCGAATAAAAAACACAAACAAAAACGAATACCACAATTTTGGCTAAAACTAGATTGTTAACACAGCCAAGTGTTAGGCATGACTAAATAAGGCTAGCAAGCAACCAGCCACCAAGAAACAACAAAAAGTCAGTGAGCCAGTTAGACCCTCCCCCTACCTCCGAAAAAATGCAGTAAATATTTCTGTTGTGTTACAAGGCAGGGATGGGGTTGTATGGAGAAGTTTCATACAATCACGACAAATGTGAGAAGGAGGGAAAAGGAAGGATGTATTTTTTCAATTTTAGGAGCGCAGATTTATATAAAAAAAGATTCCAGGCCTAAAAGTTGATTCTTGGTATTCAAAAATAGGATCGACATCTGAAGACTAAATACTTTAAGTTAAAATAAAATCCGCAGCCTGGACTTGTTTTGATGAACAAATAACAAACCTGTATTTCCGTCAAAAATTTCAACCAAATAGGACCTGAGGGTTTGTGATTTTTTTTTTTATAAGAAAAAAAATTTTGAATTGTTTTTTATAGAAAAATATATTTATTTTGTATTAAAAATCATCTGTGAGAGAAAAATTCTATTGGAAAAATTTGTATACAAAATATATGTGAAAAACGTCAACGGTTTACGACATTCCACCTCCGATCACTGCAAACAAAAAAATATTTGCCAATGAGACCCAAAGCAACAACAAAAAAATATCCAAAAAATTGCATCACTACAAACACACACACAGTTATAGAAATCATCAAGGATTCAACGGACCATAAATAATCGTCTCAAGAATTTGGACAATTTCAAGCTTTGTCGACGATTAATTTTTTTTTACTTTAATTTTTTTCTTGAATTTTTTGTCAATATATTTTAACACGAAAATATTTGAAATTCTTATTCGGAAAGTAAACCGACCATTTTATTTGGCGCACAACTAATAAACTCCATAATCAATGAAGATTAACAATAGACGTAGACTTTTCAATTGTAGTGTAGTGTCGTATTTTTGTTCGATCCGACGAATGAGTTCAAGTTAATTCACCTTTTGGCCAAAATAGTTGTTGTCTCTGTGCTACTGTTGTTGTTGTCTATTATGAATCACTCTGAGATTTTTTTCCATTTCAATTTTGGGTTCATTCAGCCATCCATGAAAATGAAGGGGGCGGGGGCAGGAGGGTATGAACGAACGAAAATTGAAAAATCGTATAGCTTCACGTAATTATTATTGTTGAATTTTGAAATGCAAGTAAATTCTCAGTGATTGTAAGTTTTAAGGGGGGAGATTTGGTTTTGTTTGTTCATGTTGGCCTGAATCATTGCCGAATAAGTCAAATGTTGTTAGATGGAAAACAAAATGGAAAGGGAAATATTTGGAAAATGTTGGACATTTGGAAAAAAAGGACGTCAGGTTCAATATTTAACAAAGAATACGAAAGAATTTCCCACGATATAGAATAAAATAAAAACTGAGTTCTCATCGAAAAAAATTCCAGGACCTCGATTCCTAATTTTTTCTTTATAGAAAATTTAAAGAAACTAAATCAAATGTTTTTTTATACACTTTTTTTAATAGGACCTGAGAGTATGTGAATTTTTGTCTATAGAAAAAATAGGACCTGAGGATCTGTGAATTGTTTTCTATAGAAAAAAAATGAGACTTAAGGGTCTATGCATTTTTTTATCTAGAAAAAAAAATTGACCTGAGGGTCTGTGAATTTTTTCTATAGAAAAAATAGAATATGAGGATCTATGATTATTTTTCTGTAGAAAAAAATTGGACCCTGAGGGTCTGTGAATTTTTTTCTGTAAAAAAATAGGACCCTGAGGAACTGTAAAATTTTTCTATAGAAAAAAAAATAGAATCTGAGGTGCTGTGATTTTTTTATAGAAAAAAGGACCCTGAGGTTCTGTGAATTTTTTTCTATAGAAAAAAGTAGAATATGAAGGTCTATGAATTTTTTTATAGAAAAAATAGGACCCCGAGGTTCGGTGATTTTTTTTCTAAAGAAAAATTTGGGAACTGAGCTTTCCAGAAAGGTTTTCTATGGAAAACATTTTATTGCGAACTGAGCTGTCCAGAAATGTTTTCTATAGGAAAAATTGGAAATTGAGGATCCTAGAACTTTTTTTAATGTTTTCTATAGAAAAAAATGGAAACTGAAATGCGACGTACGGTTCCACTATTTATTTTCTATATATAAAAAACAGGACCCAGAGGTCTGTGAATTTTTTCTATAAAAAACCGGACCAGTGGATCCTATAAATTTTTGGAAACTGAAATGATACCTAGGGTCACACCAATTTTTTTAATAAAAAATGGGACGTACGTTTCTATGATTTTTTCTATATACAAAAAATAGGACCCAGAGGGTATGCGAATTTTTTCTATAAAAAAAACGGGCCAGTGGATCCTATTGAATTTTTTCTATAAAAAAAATACCAGTGGATCCTATTGAATTTTTTAGGTCTCACCATTTTTTTCTATAGAAAAAATTGAACCCACATGTCTGCGATTTTTTTTCTGTAGAAAAAATAGAATCTGAGGGTCTGTGAGTTAAAAAAATAGGACCAGGGTCTGTGCAGTTTTTTCTATGGAAAAAATAGGCGTGTATTTTTTTTAATAGAACCATAGGTTTCTATTAAAAAATGGGAGCTGAAAGCCATGAATAATTTCTATAAAGAATTTGATCTGTTTTCTATAGCAAAAAAACAGACCTGAGGGTCAGTTATTTTTTCATACAAAAAAATTGCGCTGAGGGTCTGTGATTTTTTTTTTTTATAAAAAATAAGACCTCAAGTTCTCAAATTTGTTTCTATAGAAAATAGAGTTTGAGAACCTTTGAATTTTGGGGTTCTATTAAATTATTTTTAAAAAAAATAATTTGTCTTATTTTACCCGGAAGAATCAAACCTTCATGGCCCTTTTTGTTATAACCAATGTTATTTATTGTTTTGTTGTTTTTGTTAACCTGTGATGTATTATTTTTCTTGTTTGGATTTAGTTCGGCTCAAGGTTAAATAAAATGCTGTATTATGATGTCTGATTTTTTATTTTTATTTTCCAATATTTCGACTGTCTTCGACAGTCATCTTCAGGGAAATAGTTTTGAGAGAAGCTATTTATGGCCAAAAAAAACATCCAAATATTTTCATTGCCAAAAAATAATAATTTTCCTATATTCGGAATTTTTTGATTTACCAAAAAATATAAAAACCCTTTTTAAGAGTATTGTTCCAACCCAACCATTTTTGTTATTCCCATTCCCCAAAAAAAATAATTTTGCCAATTTTGGTTTGGGGCCAAAACTGACCATTGACCACAGCAACAACAACAACACAAGCAAAACAAAAACATCACTGGTCACTTAATATTCCAGACATCGACTCAGCCACAAGCCAATCAGCCAGCCATACCCAGGCAAGTGACGCGCTTTAGACTTCCTTTTTATCAGCGATCAAAAAAACAAAAACACAGGCGCGTGACCCACCCAGGCGACTGAACTTCATAGTTGACAAACGTGACACGTAGCATTTTTAAATAAACAAATAAAAAAAACAAATATTCTATTATCGATTACTAATTTTCCTATTTTTTCTCTTCTCTCCCCCTTCTCTTTCTAGGATCCCGATGCCTGGGTCTCAGTACACCATTTACAAACACAATGCGGCATCTTGGACCCGGATGACTGTGTTCGCGATGTCGCCGATGATCGTGAATATA
The DNA here is from genome assembly GCF_032173495.1 of Musca vetustissima. NCBI lineage: Eukaryota > Metazoa > Arthropoda > Insecta > Diptera > Muscidae > Musca > Musca vetustissima. The sequence continues at coordinate 116,173 of NW_026877329.1, read as the reverse complement.
TACATGCCAGCTTTGAAGATTCTGGACCGGATCCAGGTGTTCCACAAGGTGGTGGAGATGGTGCCTCCGGCAGTTCTTCCGTTGGAACTGGTTCACCGGATATATTCCGGGATCCCACAAATACAGATGCACCCACCAATGGTGGTCACATAGATAACTCAACACCTCATATTGAGGTGACGAGCACAACGGCCTGTCCCATAACCGGTTTGGGTTTACAGGTTCGCCGTAGTAGTGATCCGAATTTATTGGCCTCCCTTAAGGGTGGAGAGAATGGTAATAAACGTTGGTCGGCGGCAGCACCCCATTGCGGTGGAGACTCTCCCGATCGTGTCTTGATGGAGAAGTCGGGCTATTTACCCCCACAATGGGAGGAAGAAGATGATGGTCCACATCATGTCCAGGCAGTACCATCACATCAACCCTTTGCCCGATCGGGTCGATTATCAATGCAATTTTTGGGTGATGGCACCGGTTACAAATGGATGGAGGCCGCGGAGAAGTTACAACAACAAAACCAATATTCCACAGCCCAACATTCCTCCCAACAACAGCAGCAACATCAACAACAGACCAATTTCTTCTCCAGCAAATCCCTACCACGTGAAAGTACCCGCAAGGAACCCCTCGGCCAGGCCTATGAATCGATACGCGAAAAAGATGGTGAAATGCTTTTACTCATCAATGAGTATGGCAGTCCATTGGGCCTAACCGCCATTCCAGACAATGAACACGGTGGTGGCCTACTGGTGCAACATGTCGAACCTGGTAGTCGCGCTGAGCGTGGCCGTTTGCGTAAAGGTGATCGCATCTTGGAGATCAATGGTACCAAACTTATTGGCCTTACAGAACTTAAAGTTCAAGAATATCTACGCAAAGCTTTAGAAGCTTCCGAGCTAAGGGTTCGAGTTATTCGCGGCAACTCGACCAAGGATAGTAAATATCGGCGACGTGACTCAAAAGTGGCCGAGATGATTGAAGCCGAAGAGAAAATGTCTTCCGGTGTGGAGACCAAAGTGGCCACAGTTTCGCCCACACGCAAGCCAAATACCGCTCCCGTTGGTGCCTCTTTACAGGTGGCAAATACCCGAAAATTGGGTCGTAAAATAGAAATTATTTTAAAGAAAGGACCCAATGGTTTGGGTTTCTCAGTAACGACCAGAGATAATCCCGCGGGAGGTCATTGCCCCATTTACATTAAGAATATTTTACCCAAGGGTGCTGCCATTGAAGATGGCCGCCTTAAGCCAGGAGATCGTCTTCTCGAAGTTGATGGTATCCTTATGACGGGTAAAACCCAAACAGATGTCGTATCGATACTAAGGGCAACTCAGCCGGGAGCCACTGTTCGGCTAGTGGTTTCAAGGCAAACTGAACTGGCGGAACCGGAGGAAAGGGAAATTGTAAGTATTCGAAAGTTCGGAATCAAAAAAATTGGTATCTATAGAAAATTTGTTATCGATAACATAAAACATTATCACCTAATTTGTCTGTATATAAATTTAGTTATCGATATTTTTTATAGAAAGATTGTTATCGATAAGATTTTTGTATAGAAACAATCGTATCTACATTATTTTCTAGAAGAGATTATCGATAAATTCCATATATAGAAAATATGTTATCGTTAAGTTCAGTTGTTGTCGCCAAATTGTTGACAAATAAAAATTGTTATCGATAAGTTTTCTATAGAATATGTATTATCGGTAACTTTACTCGATAAATTTTCTCTATAGAAAATTTTTTATCCATAAGTTTTATGTGGTTATCGATTAGTATTCTCTGCAGAATATTTGTTATCGATAATTTTCTCCAGATAAACCTTGTTATCGATATGTTTTCTATATAGAAAATTGGTTATCGGTCACATTGTGTAATATAAAAATTATTATCGATCACAGTTTGCCATAGCAAAATTGTTATCGGCAACTTGTCTTTATAGAAAAGTTGTTGTCGATAAGTTTCCTTTTAGAAAAATTGTTATCGACAACTTTTCTCTATAGAAAAGTTGTTATCGATTAGTTTTTCTGTAAAAAATTTTTATCGATAATTATTCTCTAGAAAAACGTTACTATCGATATATTTTCTGTATAGAAAAGTAGTTATCGATATAGTTTTTTTTTTCTAAAAACATCATTTTATCGATAAGATTTCTTTACTGTTGTTATCGACAATTTTATCAACAACATTTTCTATAGAAAATTTGTCATCGATAATTTGTATCTGTATGCAAAGTATTATCGATAATTTGTCTCTTCTCTATAGATTTTTTAAACAGAAAACTTGTTATCGATAATATTTCTCTATATAAAACTTGTTAACAATTAAAGTCTTAACGATATGTTTTCTCTATATAACTTGTTATCTTTTTTTCTATAGACAATTTGTTATCGATAACTTTTTTATGTTATTTTCTTTCTAATTTCCTTTCCTTCTCTCCGTTTTTTCTAGAACTTTGAAAACAAGGAAAATGAATTTGACTCACCACCCAAGCCACCAGCCCCAGTTCTACCACAAACACCCCACTACGAGGTGAAAAAGTCACAAAGTGCCCGATCACTTTTCGAACAACATCAGCAGCATCAAAATCACAATCTGAATGAATCTCAGCATTTCATTGATGCCGGCAGTGAATCGGCAGCCTCAAGTGTAAGTATTCAAAACTCAAGTAACGAAATTTTGAACCGATTTCTAAATTCTCTTTTCCTTTCACCTACAGGACAGCCTACAAACTGGTGTCTCATGGCGTTCACGGGAAATGCTAACGCTACACATTCCCGTTCACGACACCGAAAAAGCCGGCTTGGGTGTTAGTGTCAAGGGTAAGACAACAACAAATTTGACAGGGTCATCAAATGGTAGTGCCACGGGTTCAATGAAAAATGATGGTGACTTGGGAATATTTGTTAAAAGTGTTATACACGGTGGAGCTGCTTCGCGGGATGGTCGTTTGCGTATGAATGATCAGCTGATTAGCGTTAATGGTGTTACTCTCTTGGGCCAAAGTAATGCCGAAGCTATGGACACTTTAAAACGTGCCATTGTCAATAATCCCGGTAAACATCCGGGAATGATAACGCTACAGGTGGCACGAAAAATTACCCGATCATCAAGTTCGGGAGATATACTTGAACACAACACCAACGACAGTTCGAATACCAGTGAGAATAGTGGTGCCACCGTTATCTATTTGAGCCCGGAAAAGAGAAGCGATAATAATCGTAATGTAGGTGGTTCGTCGTCATCAACAAATGAAATGAATCGGTGAGTATTCTCAAGTTCTTCGATTTGATCTTTGTAAATAAAAATATGTTTGTTTTCTAGTTGGAGCAACCCCGTATTAGATCGCCTAACTGGTGGTGCTTGCTCTGGCAGTTCAACACAAAAAGGCCGTTCCAATGCCATTACCGGCACGGCAACGGTTATGTCAACTGGTGGTAGTGGTGGTGCCGGTAGCAATGCTGCCGCTAAATCATCTGCAAATAGTGGTGCCCATGCTCTACGCAATGAGAGCTATTATATGGCCACAAATGAGACTTGGTCACCGGCCAATTTCAATCATAATCAGAAGCATATCAATAATTCGGTATTGATAGAACATGATCCGGAACCAACATCACCGTAAGTAGATTCGAGGTCTTGACACTATACAGAAAACTTTCTCAGTGGAAAATATGTTATCGATAACTTTTCTCTATTGAAAAATAGTTATCGATAACTTTTTTTTCTATAGAAGAGTTATTATCGGTAATTTTTTCTCTATAGAAAAGTTGTTATCAACAACATGTCGTTATAGGAAAGTTGTTATCGACAACTTGTCGTTATAGGAAAGTTGTTATCGACAACTTTTCGTTATAAAAAAGTTGTTATCGACAACTTTTCGTTATAAAAAAGTTGTTATCGACAACTTTTCGTTATAGAAAAGCTGTTATCGACAACTTTTCATTATAGAAAAGATGTTATCGACAACTTTTCGTTATAGAAAAGATGTTATCAACAACTTTTCATTATAGAAAAGTTTTTATCGACAATTTTTCGTTATAGAAAAGTTGTTATCGACAACTTTTCGTTATAGAAATGTTGTTATCGATAACTTTTCTCTACAGAAATTTGTTATCGACAACTATTCTCTACAGAAAAATTTGTTATCGACAACTTTCTGTTATAGAAAAGTTATCGATATCTTATTTATAGAAATTTTGTATCTCTTCTCTATTTTATGTCATCGAATTTTCAATGTTATTCCAATTTGTGTAATAAAATTTCATTACCATTTCCAGCACCCTACCACATAGACCCAATGAGTCTATCGCTTCCAGCATTACCAATAACTCATCGAATGGCACCCAATCGGCCGTAAGCAGTGTTGCTGGACCACAGAACTTTGATGCCACATATTCATCACAGCTGAGCTTGGAAACTAATTCCGGTGTCGAGCATTTCAGTCGTGATGCCTTGGGTAGACGATCAATATCGGAAAAACATCATGCCGCCCTCGATGCTCGCGAAACGGGAACCTATCAACGTAATAAGAAATTACGTGAAGAACGTGAACGTCGTGTGGCCCAAACCAAATCAGCAATTTACGGTTCAATGGAATCGTTGACAGCAAGAATTGCTGAAGCTAATTCCAGAATACCAGGCTACAAACATGCCAAAACTAATTCGGGTATAGAACAACAACAATTGCAGGCCGAGTCAAGGGATCAGGTTGGTGATTTGGGACCATCGTTGGGTTTGAAGAAATCCTCCTCATTGGAATCGTTGCAAACCATGGTGCAGGAGATACAAATGTCCGATGAACCACGTGGTGGACCCACAACACTGAGGGCACCACGCGGCCGGGGTCGTGAGGAGAGTCTAAGAGCTGCTGTCTCTAGTGATCATGATGTTAAGAGTAGGTTTTTCATGGAGATTTTTGTCGTTCATCAATTTTTAAAATTAATTGTTTGATATTTTTGTAGAAGCTAAACAAACCTGGCTTTTGGAAGATGGTGACCCCTCCGAGGGTGGCTTCAATCAACGCAACGGTCCCTGCCAATCCTCGCTGAACGATGGCAAAAAATCTCGTGCCAAAAAACCGGGCATATTGCGTGGCATCGGTTATATGTTCCGTTTTGGTAAAAATCGCAAAGATGGCGTGGCGCCCGTTGAGTCTCAACCGCCCATTACAAATAATGCCGCCAATGAAAGGACTCCGGCGAATAATCAAATCCCAGTGGCAGCCTTGGCGGCATTAGATCGTAATCCAAAATTGGCACCACCAGCATATCAACCGCCACCACCATTGCCACCGGCAAATGCCAATGGCAACGGTGGTGGTCACAACAACAGTACCAGTGCCAATGAAGCCATGGCTGCGGCAATAGCTGCTGGTATTCATCAAAATGATATCTTCAATCATCGTTATCAACACTATTCGAATTATGAAGAACTACACAATCATCATCAACAAATTAGGTGAGCTGGGCGATTATTTATTTTGAAATTATCCCAACCCCCGTTATACTCTTCGAGCGAAAAATTAGCACCCAATCCATATTTTATTTCATTTCATTACATTCATTTTTTTCACATCCACCTCTCTCTCATATTGTTGTTCAATGTTCCGGTTAAGGTTGCAACAACAACAACACCATCCAAGGAGTGGTTTGCACCAACATTATGTTTATCATCAACACCACCACCAATTCAAGAAACCATAACCATTGCCAACATCATTATTTTTGTTGTTGTTTAATTTTGATGTACAACGAATAACACGTGGAAGAAATCTGTTCACCCCTTTTTTTGGTTTATTATTTTCTTAATTTCATGCTATGAGACCCTTTCATTTCTAATTTCCATAAATAAAACCATATTTTTATAAATTTCAATTTTTCTTCTCTTTTTCGTCTCACTACTAACCCAATACAAATTAAAAAAAATTATACAAAAATTGTACAAACAAAATCTTATTTACCCCCTTACATTTTTATATCCTCAACACTACACACACACCCTCATCCTTATACACAAATCCGCCAAACAAAATCTCAATCTCAAAATTAAAAAAAAAAAAAACAAGAAACACTAATAGCGATGATAACTGCTCAAATAGTGATGTTTTATCGGAATCAACCTTAGAATGCATGCGTCAACAAGTTCTATGGCAGCGCCTTAAAGTCGAAGCTGAAAGGTAACAAAATAATACACGATTTTACATTAAAGCGATATCCTTTCTTTGTTGCGCCTAGTTTTGAATTGCTTCGATTTAATTTTTTAAATATTTTGTTTAATTTTTTATTCACTGCTTTTGTTCCTACGCTTTGCATGTTTTCTTCACTGCTAATAGTGATGTTATTACGTAGTTTTTTCTTTCAAATTTATTTTTTTTTATTTTATAGAATTTGTTTATTTTGATAGTATATTTTTTTAAATTGTCGTTCTAGCTGTGATTTTATATCCTCATCTCTTACGATTGTTAGTTATCGAATTGATATACATATTGATTCATATAAAGCTCTCAATAGCTCAGTATTGAATCGTATAATAATCTAGATTGGGACCAATGTTTATCTAGTATTAAGTTTCAATGTTTCAAGCATTTGTAGGATGGCCTGTCCATATGAAACGTTACGATTTTAATATTAAAACTTGACAAATTTGCATTTAATTAATGTCAGGAATAACGATACATTTAGGCGTCTTTAGCAAACAATTCAATCAGTCAATTCCACGTTTTCAAGAATTGTGCATCACCCATACCATTTCATGGCGAATTTTTCGTATGATTTTCGAGTTACAATCTTACAAGTTATAGCTGACTCAATAATTAAAGTACAAATTAGAAAACCAACCCCTTTTAAAATTTAAATTTTCAGATCCTATTTTCATTGTGTTTCAAATTTTCGACTTCATATAATACTCAGGGATTACAACCTAAATAAAGCCAAGATAACGTAGCATTAATCCCCTCAACTTTACCGTAACGTCTTTTTTTCACGGACGCATTCAGTTTCGAAAACAAAGAAATCACAGGATTTTCTGCTCTGAGGAATAGGAAAATACAATTTTAAATTAGCAATATTTTAGATAATACAAATTGTAATTCAAGATGATTTCAAAACAAATTTTTAATTCGCAATTTTCTTGAACTGTACGCATTCTAGGTTGATCTTTTAAAATATACGTTTTTTAATTTTTTATTGCTTTTTAATTTTAACTACCTTTTTAATTTTGTAGATTCTGAAATGTATTTTACATTATTTTTTATAAATGAAAATAATGATAAAGTTCGATAAAAAACATATAAAATGTGGTTTTTATAAACACATTTTTCGATAACAACTTTTCCATATTGAAAATTTAAAAAATAAATAACTTTTCCATACAATAATTATATGTTATCGATAACAAAGTTTACAATAGATAAAAGTTATCGATAACAACATATCTATTGAAATAAGATGTCTATTAAAAATTTACTTTTTTATTGAGAAAAGTTAATGATAACAAATCTTCTATATAGAGAAAAAAGTTATTGATAATGGATTTTCTGTGGAGAATAGTTATCGATAAATTATTTTTGTGTATAGAATAGTTATCGATAATAAATTTCCTGTTCAGAAAATTATTCGATAATGACATTTCGGTAGACAAAAGTTATCGATAATAACTTTTCTGTATAACAAGAGAAAAGCTATCGGTAACGAATTTTTTGCCGAGAAAATAATCGATAATGACATTTCTGTAGATAATATATATCGACAATGACTTTTCTGTAGAGGAAATTTATCGATAATGACTTTTCTGTAGACAAAATATATCGATAACAACCTTTTTTTAGAGAGAAGTTATCGATAATTACTTTTCTGAAGAGAAATGTTATCGATAGTGATTTTTCTGTAGAGAAAAAGTTATCGATAACGAGTTTTCTCTTGAGAAAAGTTGTCGATAATGACGTTTCTGAAGGGAAAAGTGATCGGTAATGACTTTTCTGTAAAGAAAATTTATCGATAACGACTTTTCTGTAGAGAAATTTTACAGACAGCAACTATGCTTTAAAAAAATAACGATAACAAGCTTTCTATGGAGAAAAAGTTGTCAATAACGACAAAAAATGTCGATTACAAATTGTTATGTAATGAAATTTTTTAAGTGTAATTTTTTCGAGAAAAGTTATCGGTAACAACTTTTCTAAAGCGAAAAGTTATCGGTAATGACGTTTCTGAAGAGAAAGGTTATCGATAATGATTTTCCTGTGAAGAACATTTATCGATAACGACTTTTCTGTAGAGAAATTTTACAGATGCCAACTATTCTTTTTAAAAAAATTACGATAACAAGCTTTCTATGGAGAAAGAGTTATCGATAACAAGATTTTTGTACAGTAAATATGTCGATTACAAATTTTTCTGTAGAGAAATTTTACCGATAACCACTTTATAAAGTAATAGTAATCAACATATTTTCTTCAATTTATTGTTGTTATCGGTAACATATTCTTTTTGAAATCTTTGATTATCGATTATTTTCCTTTTGCAGTTTGGTTATCGCTTATATTTTTCTTAAGTTGTTTTTATCAACAAAAATTCTATATAGAAGGAAATGAATATATTATCGCTGGATAGAAAAATTGTTATCGTAAATGTTTTGTACATAAAGACCTCGTCAACATTCCCTTATGGAAACGTTATTCCAATATATGCATGTTGTTATCGTTTTTACAAAATTTGTTATCGAAACTTTTTTTATTTAAGAAAAAATTCTTATCGATATGTTATCGATAAATTTCTTTCAATCGGGAATCTAATGGAACCTACGACATTTTCCTTATTGTAGAACGCCCAAAAATCGTTATTAAAATTGTATACATTCAAAACGACACATTAACAATACCGCTATGTAGTGCTTTCTTAATATTTTTATTTTTTCATATTTCCACATAAAACCATTAAAAATATATATTCATCATTAATTATTAAATAAATATTTATTTCTTTTTATTTTCATATATAAATCGTATCACGTGCTTCTTCTATATATGCGGCGTATGTATTATATAAATATGTAAACATCTATATAAACATGATTTAAATGCTGGTGAAATGGTGCGCTTCTTGGTGAAAAATATTTGTACATATATATAATAGTCGACGTCATCAACATTATCATTCGCAACGCAGTGCCCGCTCACAGGACATCAATATGCAAAACTATTCGCATAGTAACAACAACAACTTAAATACCAGTAGCAATAGTAAGAATAGCAGTATACGCTCCACAACAAATCCCGCACCGCCAAACTATTATGACTATGAAACAGCACAACAACAACATAACCTAAATCAAACGGGCCCAAATAATCCCTCTCTAAATGGTAGTTTTCAACATCGTACAGGCAGTATTAAACAACACAGCAGCAATGGTCACATAACGGTAAATGCCGGTCAGCAATCGCCCTCATCAGCAGCGGCGGCAGCGGCAGCAGCCCAGGCTCAAGCTCATTGGAAATCAGCAGCCATGAATGGATTTTCACCGGCCAGCCTTAATAGTAGTGCAAGGTCCCGGGGGCCTTTCGTTACGCATGTAACATTGGGACCCTCGAATAATAATAATATTGCTGCCGGGCAGCAACAGCAGCCTACATATCAAACTGTGCAAAAACAACACCATCATCATAATATGCAACAGCAACAACATCAGCAAGCGCAATCCCAATATTCGGGAGCTATTGCCGGTCCACAACACACGACGGCCACCGCATCAAAAGTGTGACTATAGGCAAACGTTCTTCGCCAGTGTCTGGGCGAAGACGTTGTTGTTCGTGGTATTAGCAGCAAAACGAAAATTACAACCTCAACCAAAACAAAAGTTAGGATACCTTGTACAACTACTAATAGCAATCCTCCTCCGCGGTCGTCATCATCATCATCAGTAGCTGGGGCAGCGGCAGAAGAAAATGGTGGCCCAGTGGACTCGAAATACCCTAGAATAACAGATAACCACGGTCACGGCGAAACTGAAGACGACAACGACGATGATGACGAGGATATTGTGGAAATTTTCTACTTTGCCACTGAATGTTGAACAAACTATGAAAGAATATACAAAACACACACACATACACATACACATATTTGTAAACGAACCCAAAGGGATTGAAAATATTATAAATAAAATACTAAAAATTTGATTTGGTTAAAAAACAGTGTGGTGTGGTGAGATCGAGAGAGTGTTGGAACTCTCTAAGTGGTAAGAATATTTAAAAATGCCTACTAATTTTTCAAATAATACACTATTTGAGAGCTATAGAATTTGATTGGTGTCCGAATCAAATGGATTTCAACGAACTGCAAAATTCCACACATTCCGATTCTGATACCAATCAGACTCCGTAAACCACCCAAAACCTTAAAATAATTATCAAAACCTAAAATCATATGTATTATTATTTTTTTAGAATTATTGTTGTAATAAAATTTTTGTTGTAATTTTTCTTGACTAAAATAAAATTTAAAAGTAAGATCTCCTCACTCTCTTCACCTACACACACAATTAAACTTTAACAAAAATATATATATATATATATATATATATATATTTATAGCCTATATTGTATACAAAACAAAAAAACACAAGTGCAAATTTTTTTGAAAATCTTAAATTTTCAAAAAAGTAAAAAAACAAAAACATATTTACTTTATATATTGTTAAATAAAACGAAATCTGAAAATTATTTACTTATATAAATAATTACAAAAGCAAAAAAATAAAACAAACCCCGACAAACTTAACGAACCATTTTATACATTGAAATCTATTGAAATGAAAAAAAAAATACAAACAAAAAAGACTGTTATTAATTTATTAAGAAAATGTGTTTTGAAAAGAAATCAGATTTAAAGAAATTGAATTTTAAAAAAATGTTTTCTTTAATAATTGGAAGTAATTATTTAACTATGAAATACTTTTTATCGATAACTTTTCTAAATAATTTTTTTTTCGTAATTCTTTTATAGAAACTAGTCGTCAACCCTAAGTTTAAAATTTATGTTATCGATAAAATAGTTGAATCGGCAACTTTTATCTATAGTAAATTTGGTTATCGATAATTTTTTTAAAGAAATTGTGGTTTTTATAGAAAAGGCATTTTGCTGTCGATAACTTTTGCCTATATAAAACAAGTTATCGATAACGTTTCTATGTAGAGACTGTAAAAAATTTTATTGAAAAAAATCTGTAAAACATGTTATTGAAAAATGTCATTATAGCAGAGTTGTTTTTCTTATATAGAGAATTTTTATCAATAATTATTGTATATAACAGTTATCGATAACAACTTTTCTTCAAATAAAAGTTACTGATAACGTGTTTTCTATAAATAAGTAACATATGTTGTTATCGATAACATATTTTGTATAAGGACAAGTTATTGGTAACAATGAAAGCTATCGATAACATATTTTCAATGTTATCAATAGCTTTTGTTTATTGAAATTATGTTATCAATAACTTGTCGTGATATAAACTATGTTATCGATAACAGAAAATATGTCACCAAAAAATTCTCCTCATAAAAATATGTTATCGATATCTTCATTTAAAAAAAAATGGTACCGATAAATTTTATTAATATGAAGGTTGTTTTCTACAAATTTTCTTTACAGAGTAAAATTTATTATCGATAATTTTCCTTTATATAAAATTTGTTATCGGTAACATTTCTTTATTTAAAAGTTGTTTTTGATACTTTTATCAATGTCTTTCCTATATTAAAAAGTTGCTATCGATAAATTTTCTTTACATAAAAGAATGATTTTCTATGGTGAAATATCTCTTACAAAAAATGCTTTTTTCAGGAAGGCTGTTATTGACAACGGCAAAAAAAAAAGTTTCCAATAACAAATATCTTGTAGAAAAATATTACTTATCGAAAAAAAATCCGTATAGAAAATTGGTTTATCGACAACTTTTGTGCATTACAAATATTTTATTGGTATTTTTCTGCACAACTTTTTTTTATAGAAGTATGTATAGTTATCGAAAAAAGGTTCCCTTCATTATTGTAATTATTATTATTATTTTTCAAAATATATTTTCTTAATAAATTAATAATTAAAAAGAATAGAATTTGCTATTTTTGCTGGAAAGTATTAAAAATTGAAAATGTCATATAACAAAAATAATAAAAAGAAATTATAAATTCCAAAAATCTGTATGATGAATATCAACATGATTTGATTTGTCATTAAACAATACCGTATATTCAAATTTGCTTTATAAATTTTACTGGAGAAAACTAAATATTTTTATTTAACCTAATTTACATGGAAATATATGGCCTATTGCTTTAAGACAAATCAAATTATATTTATTTTCATCTCATACCTGATAACTTTACAAAATTAATAAATACAATAAATAATTTATTTTTCACACACAATGAAATTATGAAATCTATTGAAAAAAATTATGAATTATTTTTTTCGAATCCTTTTTTAATGGATTTTATAATTTAAGAAATAGTATTTTTTGAAATCAACACTTAAAAGAATTATTAGTTTATTTGGCATAAAAACTATGATCTACAAAAAATTATATATGAAACTGAAAAAAACTGTGATTAAAAATTACTGAAAAAAACGAAAATTACAAAAACAGCAAAACAGTTTGTATAGAAAAACAAAAACCAACAACAAGAAATACAAAAATATAGTAAATAACGAAAAAAATGAAAAACAAAACACTATTAAAAAACCGAATGCAATTGCTACATTCCAAATTTGTTATATTCCATAAGTAACATATATATATATATAACTTAAAATATATATAGAAACATCGTATATATATTATTAATATTAAGTAATTATTAATTTTACAAATTTCTACGAATATTAATATAAGTTAATTATTAATAATAACAAAAGAATTTGAGAAGAAATTTAAACCAATATGTGGACGAAATAAAAATATAAAAACTTCCAAATTGTTTCAATTAAATTAAATGAAATAAACAAAGTTTTCATAAAGAAAGTACGAATAATTAGGTTCTTGCTTTAATGAAAAAGAGTTTTCTCTACGATTTAAGTTAGGTTTGTAAATTTCCACACACATATTTTGTAATTTCAAACTTTAACAATAAATAAAAAAGAAGAAGAAACGAAAATCGAAAAAAATGAAATTAAAGCAGCAATATTTACTGCTATTACTTTAATCATTACTATTATTAATAACTATATTATATATAAAAATTTATATTAAATTTATAATAACAAACTACAACAATGAATTTGTGTCTGTTTAAAATTTTATGTGTTCTTTTTTGTTTTGTTTTCTTTTCTGTTTATTTTTTTCTATTATAATTTTTTGTTTTTTATTTTTTTTTATCTGTTTGTAAATAATTTCCACTAACATTTTTCATGTCTTCTGTTGTCCTTTCTCTATTGTAACTTTAACAAAATATTTCATGTTTTTTGTCATATTTAATATTTTTTACAATAATCATTGTCATCATCTTGAAATTTGTATAATTTATAATTGTCGTCTAGTATTAATTTATAATTATAGGTTTAATTTTCATTGTCCCGTATTATCGTAAATAACTTAGTGACTAAGTGACGATTTTGTGTTTAAATATAATTACAAAACGAATATTAATAATTAATTAATTAATTTTTTCATGAATTTTATTTTAAGAACGAATTAAACAAAAAAATATATTACAAAAAAATAAAATATATTTGTTTTATTAAAAAAAAAATAATAATAACAATAATAATTTTAAGGCCTATCGCTCGGAACTATTATATGAGTCGTTTATTTTGAAAGTGATTTAAGTCCATTTTCTTTTATTGGCATATTTAAAGGTTTGGGTTTGATTTGTTTCAAAAATACTGTTGAGTGATATTAATTTGGTTTTATAAAATTTTGTATCAGATTTGTATCAGAATCTAAAATGGACTTAAACCACGTTCAATATCAATGACTCATATAGCGTCTATGCCATGATAAACTGCTGCCAGACAAAAACAAAATACCATACTACAAACACTGGGGTAGAAATATTGGGCTAGGACTCTAAAGATATCGAATATGAAGCGTGGCCTTTGTATGGAGGTTGTGTAAAAACATGGACTTACATTGAAAATGTTCTGTAAAGAAGTGGAATTGTATATTGCACTTAGGACCATCACCCATAAAGAGGTTGGATCTATATATGGATACCATATCCAAAGTTCGACCGATATTTGTATACCCTCAGCTTTTGGGAAATGTGGGTATATACACTTTGATACGTCAAAAATGTGCCTTATGAAAATATTCTTTGGACCAAATCCATTCCCGATTTGGAATCGATTTACAAATGTCCGTTCTTTCGTCTGTTTGTCTGTCTGGCTGGTGCGCCCTATAACTCTCGAAGGGAGTAACCAATTTCACACAAACATGGTACATCGTAATATTTCTTCCAAGATGGGAAATATCGATCCACTCCTTCTTGTAACTTGTACACAAAATGGTCTCAGAATTTCTGAAAATGAATTCTGTAATATCATGCGAACGGACTATCCGATTTGAAATAAACGTTGTACAACCTGCTATTTTAGCCATGCTTGTATATTGTTGGAAGGTGGGACTTAACGGCACATTCCTTCTAGTACCTCCCCTTTAAAGGGTCAACATTTTAAAAATTTTATAAACCAAATATTAAGTGAGTGGAATATCCGATTTAATTTAAACTTTTCACATTGTTTTTTACCAAATTTTACCAATCTAAGATCAAGCCCGAAGATGAGATCCATCGGCCCGGTCCACTCCTTGTGGTTCCTCCAACATAAAGTGTAAATATTTTGAATTTTTTTCACTATCAAGCGAATGGAATGCACGCTTTGGTTCAGACTTTTGGTAATACTTTTACCAAAATTTCATGGTGTCTGAAGATGGGACCCGTCGATACACTCCTTCTGGTACCTCCCCCACAAAGTGTCAAATTTTTGAAATTTTGTTAATTCAATACCATGTGAATACAATGTCAGATTTGATCCAAACTTTGCATATCATAATATTTTTTCCTTAGTTAGATCAAGTCCGAAGATGGGACCAATCGGTCCACGACTTCTAATACCTCCCCTACAAGTTTGGAAAATTTGTTAATTCAATATCCGACGAATGGAATGTCCGATTTTATTCAAATTTTCGAAATTGTTTTACCAAACATAGCTCATATTCGGTCACACACAAACATTGAAACATATGTATCTATAAAGCAACCTCTTCTGGTACCTCTTAATACTGATATTTTCTATCCATAGTGAGTCCAAAATATAAAATTATAGCCAATTTGCCTGAAAAATGTATCCAAATTTTCCAATATTTATAATTTTTTGTGAGAACCCTATTTTAGGTCATTAAAAATATGGATGAAAAATATTTTTAAAAATCCGCGCCCATTATAGATTATTGGAACAAATACACGGTCATTGAAAAATATTCATTTAAAAATTCAAGCCTATTTTTCAATGAACTAGAAAAATACTTTTTAAAAAATATATATAGGCAATTTTTTTATAGGCCATCGAAAAAACACTGAAAAAATTCATTGAACAATATTTTTAAAAAAGCCAATACAACAATAATGTTCTACAAAATCTCCCCTAACCACTAGTAAAAATTTCATGCAAATTCCTCAAGTACTTACCGAGTTATAGCCATTCAAAGTTAACCTTCTGACAAAATATAGCAGCTACACGATTCTGTTTTCCTATTACCGAAAATAAAAAAATCGAAGAAATTGCATCTGATAAAAAATGGGAAATTTAATGCAGGCTGCTATTGCCAGATTGTCTGCTTTTTGTTTTGTCCTTAATTTGATAAAATATTTGCATACATTTAGGCGCACCATTCTAATAGATATTCCTTTAAAATATTAATACATCGTGTTTTTAAAGTGACGCCTTAAAGTATGCTCAGAATTCGTAAACGAACATAAAATACACAAAGCAGACAATCTGGCAATACAGTTGCCTGCATTTATTTTTGATTTTTTGTTAAATGCAATTTCTTCAATTTTTCCATCTGCGGTAATAGGCAAACAGAATCGTGTAGCAGCTACATTTTGACACAAGGTCAACTTCAAATGGCTATAACTCGGTAATTAATTGAGGCATTTGCATGAAAGTTGCACTGGTGGTTGGAGAAAAAAAATAGTTTTTGTGTGTGTATCAATACATAAGACACTATAAAAAATGATAACATTGAAATATATTTTTAATTAATAAATAAAAAAATCCATAGAACAATATTTAAAAAAAAATCACGCGTATTATGATTATTGACAAAATATTTTTAAAACATCCACCCCTATTATAGACCATAGAAAAATATTATTTAAAAAAATCACGCGTCTTATGATTATTGAAAAAATATTTTTTAAAAAATCCACCCCTATTATAGACCATTGAAAAATATTATTTAAAAAATCCATTCCTATAAACTATAGGTCATTACAAAACAAATCCACGCCTATTATAGGCCATTGAAAAAAAAAAATATTTTTAAAAAATCCACGCCTATTATAGGCCATTGAAAAAAAAAATATTTTTAAAAAATCCACGCCTATTATAGGCCATTGAAAAAAAAAAATATTTTTAAAAAATCCACGCCTATTATAGGCCATTGAAAAAAAAAAATATTTTTAAAAAATCCACGCCTATTATAGGCCATTGAAAAAAAATATTTTTAAAAAATCCACGCCTATTATAGGCCATTGAAAAAAAAATATTTTTAAAAAATCCACGCCTATTATAGGCCATTGAAAAAAAATATTTTTAAAAAATCCACGCCTATTATAGGCCATTGCAAAAAATATTTTTAAAAAATACACGCCTATTTTTAAAAATCCAAGCCTCTTTTTTTATAAATCCAAGCCTCTTTTTTTATTTAAAAAAAACAACGCCAATTTTTTTCAAATATTTCTAAAAAATCCACGCATATTTTTTCAAATATTTTTAAAAAATCCACGCCCAATTTTTTCAAATATTTTTAAAAAATCCACGCCTATTTTTTCAAATATTTTTAAAAAATCCACGCCTATTTTTTTCAAATATTTTTAAAAAATCCACGCCCAATTTTTTCAAATATTTTTAAAAAATCCACGCCTATTTTTTCAAATATTTTTAAAAAATCCACGCCTATTTTTTCAAATATTTTTAGTTCTTTAAATATTTTAAAAAAAAAATCTTGCCTATTTTTTCAAATATTTTTAAAAAATCCAGGCCTATTATAGGTCATTAAAAATAATTTTTAAATTTTTTTATTTCCACTAAAAATATTGCACTTCTTTAAAAAAATATATAAATTAAATACTAACATAATCACAGCTATTTGAAAATAACGAAAATAAATTTTTCACCATTCACTAGCAAATTTACCAAGAATTGAATGGGTACTTTTTAATTCCATCTTGATTACCGGCATCACTTCCAACGATTTCCACCCATCGACTTGGAATTTTTGTTCTGCTGACTATTATGAGCCTCTTCCTGGGCGGCCAGCTCCTCATCGATGAGCAATTCAAAATTACCCAAGGCATCAGCACTGGGAATTTTATTCCAGCGGACACTAAGAAGTAGAACAAAATTTGTTAAAAACAGTACAATTAAAATAAAATTGTATGAACGGCCCACTTACTCTGGCACCCCATCTGGTGGCAACACAACCGACAATATATTATCAATTAATTTATATTTCAGAATACGATCCGTAACTGTGGTTGAAGTCAGTGAGGGTGATGCATTCACCTCCACTAGCCATGGTTTCAGATTGTTATCAATTATAATATCATAACCATAACATTCAAAACAATGCCGATCACTGGCCATAACGGGTGCCACGGCACGCAGTGAATGGACAATTAGCCAGGAGATAGCACCAAACAAACGATCAGTTACCTCTTTGCCGCGTGTCCCCTCCAAATAGAGGGCTAGATTTTGTACAGACCATTTGCCGCCATGCAAGGAATTGTATTCACCCTGTGGGAGAAAAAAAGGAGTTTAGGTTAGGTCCTTAAAAAAATATTCTTTAAAAAATCCACGCCTTGTTTAGATCCTTGAAAAAATATTCTTTAAAAAATCCACGCCTTGTTTAGATCCTTGAAAAAATATTCTTTAAAAAATCCACGCCTTGCTTAGATCCTTGAAAAAATATTCTTTAAAAAATCCACGCCTTGCTTAGATCCTTGAAAAAATATTCTTTAAAAAATCCACGCCTTGTTTAGATCCTTGAAAAAATATTCTTTAAAAAATCCACGCCTTGTTTAGATCCTTGAAAAAATATTCTTTAAAAAATCCACGCCTTGTTTAGATCCTTGAAAAAATATTCTTTAAAAAATCCACGCCTTGTTTAGATCCTTGAAAAAATATTCTTTAAAAAATCCACGCCTTGTTTAGATCCTTGAAAAAATATTCTTTAAAAAATCCACGCCTTGGATGATGATCCTTGAAAAAATATTCTTTAAAAAATCCACGCCTTGGATGATGATCCTTGAAAAAATATTCTTTAAAAAATCCACGCCTTGGATGATGATCCTTAAAAAATCCACGCCTTGCTTAGATCCTTGAAAAAATATTCTTTAAAAAATCCACGCCTTGTTTAGATCCTTGAAAAAATATTCTTTAAAAAATCCACGCCTTGTTTAGATCCTTGAAAAAATATTCTTTAAAAAATCCACGCCTTGTTTAGATCCTTGAAAAAATATTCTTTAAAAAATCCACGCCTTGTTTAGATCCTTGAAAAAATATTCTTTAAAAAATCCACGCCTTGTTTAGATCCTTGAAAAAATATTCTTTAAAAAATCCACGCCTTGTTTAGATCCTTGAAAAAATATTCTTTAAAAAATCCACGCCTTGTTTAGATGCTTGAAAATTTTTCTTTAAAAAATCCACGCCTTGTTTAGATCCTTGAAAAAATATTCTTTAAAAAATCCACGCCTTGTTTAGATCGTTGAAAAAATATTCTTTAAAAAATCCACGCCTTGTTTAGATCCTTGAAAAAATATTCTTTAAAAAATCCACGCCATGTTTAGATCCTTGAAAAAATATTCTTTAAAAAATCCACGCCTTGTTTAGATCCTTGAAAAAATATTTTTTAAAAAATCCACGCCTTGTTTAGATCGTTGAAAAAATATTCTTTAAAAAATCCACGCCTTGTTAGGATCCTTGAAAAATATTCTTTAAACAATCCAAACTCCGTTTTGGTCGTTGAAAATTTTTTTTTAAAAAATCCACGCCTATGGTAGTTGAATCTGACATCTTTTAAAATTTTGTTGAACTCACCCCATGTTTCTGCACACTGACATTGGTCAGGTGGACATACATATTATCCAGCTCCGTCATACTGGTATCATATTTCACGGTGCAAAATCGGCAAAAACCCTGCTTGAAAAGATACGCTTTCAGCGGACGAAATGATGTGACCAAGACATAAAGCCTCAAATCGAATTTCTTGCCACCAATCAACAGCGGATTATCAATATATCTTGAGATGACATATGACTCCTTGGCAATTTGAGGATGAAATGCACCCTTGGCCTCTCGGGACCACTTTTTTAATTTCGATAATTTATTAATCAAGAATATTCCAGCACCTTGTGATTTTCCGCACGGCTTCATGATCCAAGTACTTTGGGGATTTTTACGATACTCTTCGACAAACATGTTATAATCCGCCGGTAGGACAAAGGTCACGGGTATAAAATCCAAATGCAGATAACGTGTACTACCACCACCTGCGGCTCCTGACCAATTGACATCTGTTTTTTCTGCCAATGGGTTACCATCCCTTTCCAAATCTTTGCGATATCGTTTGATATTCTTCACGAGGAGGTCCTTGCGTGACAGTTCATAGTGATTGGGAAAGTGATTGATCATTTGATTGTCATTCATGCGATAGCCACTATCCACACTGAAAATATTGCGACAAGTTTGCACCCCAGCCCAATAGAAATTCCAATCATCATCGGCACTGACTTGACTCCAGCCGCGCTTTTCGAAATTATTCACCAACACCGATTTGTCCAGATCCGTGCAGAAATAGACTTTCATGCGTTCATGGGTCATGTTCTGGTTGACTCTGTGAGAGGTGGCAAAGACAAATGAAAAAATCATTCATTGCGTTTTGTGTTCGTATCGGTTGGTCGTTCGTTCGGGCTACCTACCTTCCATACATGTTGGAATAACTGGCATTTGACCTTCTTATGGATTCTTGCGTCATAGCCACCAGCAGGATTTGTTGTTGTTCTCGGTTTCGATTTCATGCAACGATGGAAATTGTTGCAAAATGTTTTCTCTTCTTGCCTTTCTTTTAAATTTGCTTTAATCACAGTTCTTTGTTTTTTTTTTTAATTTCTTTGTTAACTTTTACTGATGACGTGAAGGAAACTTTAACTGCGAAATGTTCTCCACCCTTGGACTGGTTGGCTCCTTGGATGTCTAACTTCTGGTATTTAGCAATTCCGGTGGCCCCCACCCTTAACAAAAGTTTTTGTTTTGCTCCATGGAATTTTGTTGTTTGGATTCATTTGTTGAACGTCGTCGACGCGGCAACCGAACATCAATTTTGGTTACCCTGGAGATCGATGGAGGATTTGTTTCTTCTAAGTAAACATGTAATGGGATTTGGAAGCAAGAAAAATATTATTTTTTTAATATTCAAATAAAAATAATTTTTTTTTTTTTTTTTTTGAAATAAAAATCTATTACTAGTTAAAAGATTTTTTGAAGAAGTTACACATGGGTAAATTTTTAAAAATATTTTCAAGGACTTACAAACCTAAAGGTCGTTTACATTTAACCGGATTTGGTTAACCCAGTGGGTTTAAATTTTCAATTCCTTTGAATATATGCCAAATAAATCCTAATAAAGTAGGTTAACCCGGTAAAAAGTTCTAATGTAAATGCCGTACTAGGCATGAATTTTTTAAAGGATCATCATCCAAGGCGTGGATTTTTTAAAGAATATTTTCTAAGGATCTAAACGAGGCGTGGATTTTTTAAAGAATATTTTTTCAAAGATCTAAACAGGGCGTGGATTTTTTAAAAAATATTTTTTCAAAAATCTAAACAAGGCGTGGATTCTTTAAAGAATATTTTTTCAAGGATCTAACCAAGGCGTGGATTTTTTAAAGAATATTTTTTCAAGGACCATCATCTAAGGCGTGGATTCTTTAAAGAATATTTTTTCAAGGATCATCATCCAAGGCGTGGATTTTTTAAAGAAGATTTTTTCAAGGATCATCATCCAAGGCGTGGATTTTTTAAAGAATATTTTTTCAACGATATAAACAAGGCGTGGATTCTTTAAAGAATATTTTGTCAACGATCTAAACAAGGCGTGGATTTTTTAAAGAATATTTTTTTCAAGGAACTAACCAGGGCGTGGATTTTTTAAAGAATATTTTTTCAAGGAACTAACCAGGGCGTGGATTTTTTAAAGAATATTTTTTCAAGGAACTAACCAGGGCGTGGATTTTTTAAAGAATATTTTTTCAAGGAACTAACCAGGGCGTGGATTTTTTAAAGAATATTTTTTCAAGGATCTAACCAAGGCGTGGATTTTTTCAAGGATCTTAACAAGGCGTGGATTTTTTAAAGAATATTTTTTCAAGGATCTAAACAAGGCGTGGATTTTTTAAAGAATATTTTTTCAAGGATCTAACCAAGGCGTGGATTTTTAAAGAATATTTTTTCAAGGATCTAACCAAGGCGTGGATTTTTAAAGAATATTTTTTCAAGGATCTAACCAAGGCGTGGATTTTTAAAGAATATTTTTTCAAGGATCTAACCAATGCGTGGATTTTTAAAGAATATTTTTTCAAGGATCTAACCAAGGCGTGGATTTTTAAAGAATATTTTTTCAAGGATCTAACCAAGGCGTGGATTTTTAAAGAATATTTTTTCAAGGATCTAACCAAGGCGTGGATTTTTAAAGAATATTTTTTCAAGGATCTAACCAAGGCGTGGATTTTTAAAGAATATTTTTTCAAGGATCTAACCAAGGCGTGGATTTTTAAAGAATATTTTTTCAAGGATCTAACCAAGGCGTGGATTTTTACAGAATATTTTTTCAAGGATCTAACCAAGGCGTGGATTTTTAAAGAATATTTTTTCAAGGATCTAACCAAGGCGTGGATTTTTAAAGAATATTTTTTCAAGGATCTAACCAAGGCGTGGATTTTTAAAGAATATTTTTTCAAGGATCTAACCAAGGCGTGGATTTTTAAAGAATATTTTTTCAAGGATCTAACCAAGGCGTGGATTTTTAAAGAATATTATTCAAGGATCTAACCAAGGCGTGGATTTTTAAAGAATATTTTTTCAAGGATCTAACCAAGGCGTGGATTTTTAAAGAATATTTTTTCAAGGATCTAACCAAGGCGTGGATTTTTAAAGAATATTTTTTCAAGGATCTAACCAAGGCGTGGATTTTTAAAGAATATTTTTTCAAGGATCTAACCAAGGCGTGGATTTTTAAAGAATATTTTTTCAAGGATCTAACCAAGGCGTGGATTTTTAAAGAATATTTTTTCAAGGATCTAACCAATTGTAGACGCTGACCCCCCCGCCATGTCTCCTGGGGTAGCTATTTTCATCACCCGTTAAAAAAAGTGAGCTAATATGCGCCGTGAGTTCACCCATAAGAACTCTAAAAAATGTGTTGAGGCGTCGGATTAGTTGCCCACACTCAGAAAACCCCTCTTACTATGAAAAAGCAAATAAAAAGAAAACCAAACCCCCTCAATGTTGACGACTCCCGTAAACGTATAAAGGACCACGATCTGCGAATGGAATGTTCGCTTTGGCGGCTGTACTCAAGAAGTACAAAGCCGATATTATTGTCTTACAGGAAAGGCGATGGAAAGGGACTGGCGTAAGTAAATCAGAAGATTACGCCCTGTATTATAGCTACGATGAAACGAGACATGAATTTGGCTGCGGATTTATAGTTAACAGGAGAATAAAAATACTTCGTCTCCAGATTCACTCCAGTAGATGAGCGAATTGCTATAATCCGTATAAAACCGAAGTTCTTCTACATCAGTCTTATTTACGCCCATGCTCCGATAGAAGACAAAGATGAGCAGACCAAAGACATATTTTATGTGCGCCTAGAAACAGCATATGACCGCTGTCCTGGCCAAATCGGAAGGGAAAATATCTTTGGTCCCACCGTCGGAAAATTTAGCCACCATGAAGAAACATCCGACAACGGCATGAGGTTGATTGACTTTGAGGCAGCAAAAATTATGGTAGTTAGCAGCACCAGATTCAAGCATCTCGATTTCTCCCGATCGAACAACGAGAAATCAAATCGATCATGTTGTGATAGACGGAAGGCATTCATCCAGTGTTCGATCGATTCGATGAGTGAATATCGATTCGGACCACAACCTTGTAGCAGCCAAGGTTCACACTCGTTTTAATGTTGCAGCAAAGGTGTGATCTAACACAACACGGAAACTAGACGTCGAAAAGCTGCAAATACAATAGGTATCCGAGGCCTACTCCACTCAACTTACCCACTAGCTTGATGATAATACCCACCTTCTTGTCCCGATAATAATATAGAAGCACAATGGCAAATAATTGCCCAATCCCTACAAACAGCAGCAAAAGCAACACTTGGATACCAAAGACCACCATAAGAAAACCGTGGTACGATCAGGAGTGTCGTAATGCTACTGATATGAAAAACGAAGCGTATAGGGCAACTCAGCGGACAGTAGCAACACGTAATGTGTTGGAAAACTATCGGGAGAAAAGGATAAACGTGTTTTCAGAAAAAAGAACAAAAAATCCTGAGCGTGAGCAAATCGAGATGTACAAGAGTCAGAATGAAGTCCGAAAATTCTACCAACGGGTAAAACACCAAACCGAAGGTTTTGGTGCAGGCACATCCTCCTGCTGTAGAGATGAAGGAGGAAACCTGGTGACAGACACAGACAATGTGTTCAGGATCTGGAAGGAGCATTTTGCAATGGTATCAAATAGCGGCGGTGAAGAAGATACCCCAAAACCAATAAGAGATGACGGTACAGAGTGTATATCACCTAGCCAAGATGAGGTCATAAAAGCAATTAATCGACTCAAGAACAACAAAGCAGAAGGAACCGATGGGGTTACCAGCCGAACTATTCAAGACTGGTGATCAGATGTTGGTCAGGAGCATGCACCAGCTGATTCGTAAAATTTGGCTAGCATCCTATGTCCCGTGCAAAAAATCGGATACAAGGTGATATGTGAAAGCCATAGAGGAATTAGCCTTTTTTTCCATCGCATATAAAGTGCTATCCAGTGTGGTGTGTGAACGATTGAAGCCAATAGTCAATGACATTATTGGACCATACCAATACGGCTTCAGACCTGGCAAATCCACCATTGACCAGATTTTCACTCTGCTCCAAATCCTGTAAAAGACCCACGAAAAACACATCGACACATACCACTTATTCGTCGACTATAAAGCCGCATTCGACAGCCCTATTCGTTCAGAGGTGTTCAGAAGTCATGTCTACGTTCGGCATTCCTGCAAAATTAATACGGCTATGTAGGATAACTATAACTGGCACAAGATCAGCAGTTAAAGTCGGAAAGAAACACTCGGAGCCCTTCAATACCGAACGAGGATTCAGACAAGGTGACAGTTTGTCGTGTGATCTTTTTAACATCCGGCTGGAAAAGGTCATACGAGACGCAAAGGTGAACAGAAATGGCACTCTGTACACCAAACAATACATGTTACTCGCCTACGCCGATGACATCGATATAATGGGTCGAACATTGCGTGCGGTAACAGCCACCTTTGAACAAATTGAGAAGGAGTTTGCCAAAATGGGTCTGGCAGTAAATGGCGAAAAGACCAAGCTGATTTTATCTACGCGCAGGACGTCCAGTAGACTCAGACCAACTGAGGAACTTGAGAACTACAGCATGGAGGTAGTTAAGGATTTTATATACCATGGTACCGCCATAATAAAACGTATGACATCAGTTTTGAAATTCGGAGGAGGATTGTGATGGCCAACAGGTGATACTATGGTCTAAGTAAGCAGTTTAGAAACAAGGCCACCTCCCGCCAGGCCAAACTCACACTTTACAAGACGCTAATACTACCCGTGCTGTTATATCGATCTGAAGCATGCGTACTTGCGCAAGCAGATGAGGCAGCTCTTGGGGTGTTTGAAAGAAAAAAGAAACTCACACTTTACAAGACGCTGATACTACCCGTGCTGTTATATGGATCTGAAGCATGGGTACCTGCGACAGCAGATGAGGCAGCTCTTGGGGTGTTTGAAAGAAAAATTATCCGAAAGATCTACGGGCCGATCTGCGTCGACGGTGAATATCGCCGTCGAATGAACCACGAGCTTTATAATTTATACGCGGACATCGACATAGTCAGTCGTATTGAGCTACGGTGGCTAGGCCATGTTGTGCGAATGAATGAGAATGCCCCAGCTCAAAAGGCATATAAAAGCGAACCTACTTATGGTTCCCGTAGAAGGGGAAGACCACGAATTAGATGGAAAGACCATGTAGAAAACAAATTGGAGGAGATGCGCACAAGACCAACGCGCTTGGAAATTTTTTAAGCTCGGCTTATGGAATAACCGTTCTGTAGCAAGCCAACTAAGTAAGTAAGTAATTTTTTTAAAGACAAAAATAAGGCGCGGATTTTTTAATTTTTTTTTTTTGTATTTTTTGAAAGTTCGCCTTTTAGAGCTTTCAAAAACTTTCCAAAAAGCTCCAAATGTTTTGCAGCTTTTTAGCTTTTCCGAAAGCAGAAATCATCTGTTTGCGAAGCAATCAAAAGAGATTTTCAAAATCTCTGTGATCAGTTCAATTTCAATACTGAACCGCTAAACATTGGTCCCCCACATAAGCACCGAATCGTTATGCAAACATAATTTTCGCAATAAGGGACAAAAATAAAACTAAAACTGCATTAAATTCCGGCAAAAAGTGAAGTGAAAAAATCGACGAAAATGGACTTATTATTTCTGAGTAGGCGAATTTATTTGGGCACCGAGGAGGGTTTTATGCACGGCGGCATAATCGTTAATAGTGAGGGAATAATCAAGCAGATTTTACGTTCAGCCCAAGAAGTCAATTCATATCTCTATAATATCGAATCCGAGGCAGTAAGTATGTATACAGATATATGTGTGTGTGCATATATCTTGATCGGCATTAGTGTTTTGAATAATTTATTAGCATCGGCATTACGTAGATGCGGAGCAAAACAAAAACATAAAAAATCGGGTGTTTTTTTTTTATTTTTTTTTTAGGTTTACGATTTTGAAAATATGGTGCTAATGCCGGGTCTAATCGATGTCAATGTCCATATCAATGAACCGGGTCGCAAGGATTGGGAAGGTTTTTTGAATGCCACGAAAGCAGCGGCTGCCGGTGGTTTTACCACAATTATTGATCGACCTACGTATGGAAATTGCTGAAAAAAATTCAGGCCATTGAAAAAAATATTTAAAAAAAAACCTCACCTTTCTTTGGACTATTTATTCTTAAAAATTTTTCAGATTTCTAAGAATTCTTTTCTGTTTTTAGCAACTCCATACCTCCCACCACCTCCATGGCCGCCTTGAAGGCCAAATTGTGTACGGCTCGCGGAAAATTATATGTTGATGTCGGATTTTGGGGTGGCCTCAATACCAAAGATTGGTCTGATATGCCTGCCCTTATAGCAGGTGGTGTAATGGGACTACAATGTACTCTGGTGGAATCACCCGAACCTGTGGGTAAAGAATATCCACCCATAACAAAGGAACAATTGGAGACCGTGTTGCAAAAAGTCGATGATGGAATTCTAATAGCAGTTCATGCCGAAGAAGCTCTTGACATTCCAATTAAAGCCAATGAAGAGGAACCCAAATGTTATGAGTCATTTCTCAGGACAAGACCAGCAGAGATGGAAGTGAAGGCTGTGAGGACAATTGCGGAATTGGCAGTTAAACACAAAAAGTAAGGAGATCAGGGCAAAGTAAAAAATCGATTAAATATATATTTTTTAATTGTCCTTAGGAAACATTTCCACCTCCTAAATCTAAGTGCCAACGAAGTCCTGCCCATTATCAAGGATTGCAAGGCCAAGGGTGCCAAGTTGACTGCCGAAACTTGTCCCCATTATCTCAGTTTAGCAGCTGAAGATGTGGAAGACTGTCGCACAGAATTTAAAACCCATCCACCAATTAGAGCCCGCTCCAATCAGGCGGCCTTATGGGACGGGGTAAAGTCTGGCGTGATAGATATCATTGCCTCAGATCATTCTCCTGCCACTCCGGGACCCAAATGTCTTACCTATGGTAGGACACGTGGAAATTTCCTTAATGCTTGGCCTGGTATCTCGTCACTACAATTGGGTGAGTTTGATGAAGATTGAAGAGATTTTGTTTTTATAAAAAAAATGTTTACTTCAAGGTTTGTCGGTAATGTGGACCCACTGTGAAAAACATGGACTGGGCATGCAACATCTCTACAAGACAATGTGTGAAAATCCCGCTATTTTGTGTGGCCTGGAAAATTCTAAGGGTAAAATTATTGAGGGTTATGATGCTGACTTTTGTATTTGGGATCCGGATGCAGAATTTCATGTCGATGCAGATATGCTGTTTTCAACTAATAAGGTAGGTTTTTTCGAAAAAAAAATCCTAAAAAATGTCTTCAGTAGTAACTCAGATCTGTGTAAATTTTCTCTAACAAAAATTTCAAAAAATAGGCCCTCAGTAAAAAGTAATTTTTTAAAAATTTTTAAAAAAATCGATACACCCTGAAAATATAGACCCTTGAAAAAATATTTTTTAAAAATCCACGCATTCGATACACCCTGAAAATATAGACCCTTGAAAAAATATTTTTTAAAAATCCACGCCTTCGATACACCCTGAAAATTTAGACCCTTTAAAAAATATTTTCTAAAAATCCACGCCTTCGATACACCCTGAAAGTATAGACCCTTGAAAAAATATTTTTTTAAAAATCCACGCCTTCGATACATCCTGAAAATATAGACCCTTGAAAAAAATATTTTTAAAAAATCCACCCCTTCGATACACCCAGAAAATAATGACCCTTGAAAAAAATATTTTTTTTTTTAAATCCACGCCTTCTATTCACCCTGAAAATATAGACCCTTGATAAAATATTGTTTTAAAAATCCACGCCTTCGATACACCCAGAAAATATAGACCCTTGATAAAATATTGTTTTAAAAATCCACGCCTTCTATTCACCCTGAAAATATAGACCCTTGATAAAATATTGTTTTAAAAATCCACGCCTTCGATACACTCAGAAAATATAGAAATCCACGCCTTGAAAAAAAATATTTTATTTTTTAAAAATCCACGCCTTCGAAAAAAATCCACGCCTTCGATACACCCTGAAAATATAGACCCTTGAAAAAAATATTTTTTTTAAAAAATTCACGCCTTGAAAAAAATATTTTTTTTTTAAAAATCCACGCCTTCGATACATCCTAAAAATATAGACCCTTGAAAAAAATATTTTTAAAAAATCCACGCCTTCGATACACCCAGAAAATATAGACCCTTGAAAAAACATTTTTTTAAAAAATCCACGCCTTCGATACATCCTGAAAATATAGACCCTTGAAAAAATATTTTTTTAAAAATCCACGCCTTCGATACACCCTGAAAATATAGACCCTTGAAAAAAATATTTTTTAAAAATCCACGCCTTCGATACACCCTGAAAATATAGACCCTTGAAAAAATATTTTTTTTAAAATCCACGCCTTCGATACATCCTGAAAATATATACCCTTGAAAAAAAATACTTTTTTAAAAATCCACGCCTTCGATACACCCTAAAAATATAAACCCTTGAAAAAATATTTTCTAAAAATCCACGCCTTCGATACACCTTGAAAATATAGACCCTTGAAAAAATATTTTTTAAAAATCCACGCCTTCGATACACCCTGAAAATATAGACCCTTGAAAAAATATTTTTTAAAAAATCCGTGCTTTGGAGAGACCTTTGAAAAAATATTCTTTAAAGTTTTTTCTAAATTATTTTTTTTAGGCCACACCTTATATGAATCAACGTCTACGTGGTATGGTCCATGCCACAGTTGTACGCGGCCTGCATGTTTACCAACAACATGAGGGATTCGGTCAACCTCTGGGAAGAATTGTTCTTCGCAAAAATGTTAAAAAAGTTGTGAAATTTCAATAAAGAAGAAAAATGATTTTTTTTTTTAAATCAAGGTGCTGAAAAATATTTGTAAATATTTTTGTAAAATAAAACTCCTTTCAACTACTAACCACTGTGCTTGAGTGCGTATATATAGCAAACATTTATCATACGTTGACGGTATGTGAAGTTGTATGTATATTATTTTCTTTGGCTATGACAATCAGTGAACCGACTACCCCTGGGGGATAAGTGTAACAACAGCACACATGTTGTGTTCGAACATGTCAACCCAAGAGATTCCTCTTAAATGACGTGTGACAAAGACACTCGATATGTATCCCCCACCAATTCATGTGGTGTTGTAACAAGTCCACGTGTAACAAGTGGCTGTGGAAAACACGTGGTCTCAATTGGAGAGGATATATACAATTTAATACACTTACAGATATAGGTAGACCCTTGAAAAAATATTCTTTAAGAAATGTACTCCTTTGAAAATATTCTTTAAGAAATCCAAGCCTTGTTTAGATCCTTGAAAAAATATTCTTTAAGAAATCCAAGCCTTGTTTAGATCCTTGAAAAAATATTCTTTAAAAAATCCTCGCCTTGGATGATGATTCTTGAAAAAATATTCTTTAAAAAATCCACGCCTTGGATGATGATCCTTGAAAAAATATTCTTTAAAAAATCCTCGCCTTGGATGATGATTCTTGAAAAAATATTCTTTAAAAAATCCACGCCTTGGATGATGATCCTTGAAAAAATATTCTTTAAAAAATCCACGCCTTGTTTAGATGTTTGAAAAAATATTCTTTAAAAAATCCTCGCCTTTTATAGATCCTTGAGAAAAGTATTCTTTAAAAAAGCCTCGCCTTTTATAGATCCTTGAGAAAAGTATTCTTTAAAAAAGCCTCGCCTTTTATAGATCCTTGATAAAATATTTTTTAATAAATCCACGCCTAGTAGAGGCCTTGATAAAATATTTTTTAATAAATCCACGCCTTGGATGATGATCATAAAAAAAAGTATTCTTTAAAAAATCCTCGCCTTGGATGATGATCCTTGAACAAATATTTTTTTAAAAAATCCACGCCTTTTATTGGTCCTTGAAAAACTATTCTTTATTGGTCTTTAAAAAATATTCTTTAAAAAATCCATGCCTTCCAGCATAAAAATCCATAAAAGCCCAGCATCATTAGGCGTATTATACATATCATGAATTAATATTAAGTATACGCATGGTGAGTTAATAAAACCATTTTCTCTCATCCTTCTACACCTTCTTTAATAGACAGCTGTAGCCTAGTTCGGAGTCACGTTCATTCAACATGACTATCCACACACACTCACACATCTAGCTTTTTTTCTTCTTCTCGGATTATCACAAATATTTGTTTAGCAGGTGCTACGAAATGACTGACGAAGACGACAACAACGGTGAGGAAGAAGAAGATGATGATGATAAAACAACAAAACGTAATGGTTCGAAGAAATAAAATAAAATTAAAAACCACAAAACAAACTACAAAATGTAAGACACAAGCCACACACGCATGAGAACAAACAAACCAACACTCATGTGTACACACGCTCACACACACACATTAACTCAATGTAAATATTTCAAAAAGTGGTTCATCCACAATAACAAAAAGCAACAAAACTTGCTAAAATAACCAAAGAATTCCCCCTCTTAGCCAAAACCGAAAAAAATAAACAAGGTAACAAACATGAGAACAAGAGTGGAAAGAGAGGAGCATGAGAGAAAGGGAGGGAGAGCTTGAAAAGAAATTTTGTTGGTAACACAATTATTTGCGTTACTCATTTGTCAGCAATACTACGTAATAAGCTTAAAAGTCAACGAAATAAAAGAAATGTTTGCTTTGGTTGGTTGTGGCCCTAAGGGGGGTGAGGAGGAGGGACTTGGGGGGGGGGGGGGGGGGGGGGGGGCAACAATAGCTGGTCGACTAAGTGGCTGACCATTCTACATACACAAACATTCACATCATGTGTGTGTATGTAGATGACCCAGTATAAATAGCAGATTAACAAAAATCAAATATAAATATTGAGAAATGAGAAAGTATCGACACATTCGCTCTCCTGCAGTCAAGAAAATGGTCTTCAATAATAATTCTTAGGAACTGAAGTCGGATTTTTTTTTTCTATAGAAAAACTGAGGTCGGATATTTTTTCTATAGAAAAAAAATCGGATATTTTTTCTATAGAAAAAAAATCGGATATTTTTTCTATAGAAAAAAAATCGGATATTTTTTCTACAGAAAAAAAATCCGACCTCAGTTCCTAAGACCATTATCCAAGGCGTGTTTTTTTAAGAATATTTTTTCAAGCATTTAAACAGGGCGTGGATTTTTTAAAGAATATTTTTCAAGGATCATCATCCAAGGCGTGGATTTTTTAAAGAATATTTTTCAAGGATCATCATCCAAGGCGTGGATTTTTTAAAGAATATTTTTTCAAGGATCATCATCCAAGGCGTGGATTTTTTAAAGAATATATTTTCAAGGATCATCATCCAAGGCGTGGATTTTTTAAAGAATATTTTTTCAAGGATCATCATCCAAGGCGTGGATTTTTTAAAGAATATTTTTTCAAGGATCATCATCCAAGGCGTGGATTTTTTAAAGAATATTTTTTCAAGGATCATCATCCAAGGCGTGGATTTTTTAAAGAATATTTTTTCAAGGATCATCATCCAAGGCGTGGATTTTTTAAAGAATATTTTTTTAAGGATCATCATCCAAGGCGTGGATTTTTTAAAGAATATTTTTTCAAGGATCATCATCCAAGGCGTGGATTTTTTAAAGAATATTTTTTCAAGGATCTAACCAAGGCGTGGATTTTTTAAAGAATATTTTTTCAAGGATCTAACCAAGGCGTGGATTTTTTAAAGAATATTTTTTCAAGGATCTAACCAAGGCGTGGATTTTTTAAAGAATATTTTTGAAGGATCATCATCCAAGGCGTGGATTTTTTAAAGAATATTTTTTAAGGATCATCATCCAAGGCGTGGATTTTTTAAAGAATATTTTTCAAGGATCATCATCCAAGGCGTGGATTTTTTAAAGAATATTTTTCAAGGATCATCATCCTAGGCGTGGATTTTTTAAAGAATATTTTTCAAGGATCATCATCCAAGGCGTGGATTTTTTAAAGAATATTTTTCAAGGATCATCATCCAAGGCGTGGATTTTTTAAAGAATATTTTTCAAGGATCATCATCCAAGGCGTGGATTTTTTAAAGAATATTTTTTTCAAGGATCATCATCCTAGGCGTGGATTTTTTAAAGAATATTTTTCAAGGATCATCATCCAAGTCGTGGATTTTTTAAAGAATATTTTTCAAGGATCATCATCCAAGGCGTGGATTTTTTAAAGAATATTTTTCAAGGATCATCATCCAAGGCGTGGATTTTTTAAAGAATATTTTTCAAGGATCATCATCCAAGTCGTGGATTTTTTAAAGAATATTTTTCAAGGATCATCATCCAAGGCGTGGATTTTTTAAAGAATATTTTTCAAGGATCATCATCCAAGGCGTAGATTTTTTAAAGAATATTTTTCAAGGATCATCATCCAAGGCGTGGATTTTTTAAAGAATATTTTTCAAGGATCATCATCCAAGGCGTGGATTTTTTAAAGAATATTTTTCAATAATATTTTTTTTTTTTCAAGAATATTTTTCAAGGATCATCATCCAAGGCGTGGATTTTTTAAAGAATATTTTTCAAGGATCATCATCCAAGGCGTGGATTTTTTAAAGAATATTTTTTAAGGATCATCATCCAAGGCGTGGATTTTTTAAAGAATATTTTTCAAGGATCATCATCCAAGGCGTGGATTTTTTAAAGAATATTTTTCAAGGATCATCATCCAAGGCGTGGATTTTTTAAAGAATATTTTTCAAGGATCATCATCCAAGGCGTGGATTTTTTAAAGAATATTTTTCAAGGATCATCATCCAAGGCGTGGATTTTTTAAAGAATATTTTTCAAGGATCATCATCCAAGGCGTGGATTTTTTAAAGAATATTTTTCAAGGATCATCATCCAAGGCGTGGATTTTTTAAAGAATATTTTTCAAGGATCATCATCCAAGGCGTGGAAAATATATTTGGCCCCACCGTCGGAAGATTCAGCCTCCATGACATACACAAGGAAACTTGGATTTCTCCTGATCAAACAACGAGAAATCAAATTGATCATGATGTGATAGACGGAAGGCATTCATCCAGTGTTTTAGACGTCCGATCGATCCGAGGGGCGAATATCGATTTGGACCGTTACCTTGTGGCAGCCAAGGTACGCACCCATCTTAATGTAGCAGCAAAGGTCCCATCTAATGTAACACGGAAATTTTAAGTCGAAAAACTGCAAACACAACATATAGCAGAAGCCTACTCCGCTCAACTTACCCAACTGCTTGACGAAAGCACCCCTTGTCCCGATAATAATGTAATGCTACTGATATGAAAAACGCAGCGTATAGGGCAACCCTGCAGACAGTAGCAACACGTAATGCGAGAGAGAATTATCGGGAGAAAGGAGGGAGGAGAAACGTATTTTCAGAAAAAAGAAGAAAAACGTGAGCGTGATCAAATCGAGATGTACAGGAGTCAGAATGAAGTTCGGAAATTCTCCCAACGGGTAAAACACCAAACCGAAGGCTTTTGTGCAGGCACATCCCCCTGTACTGGTGACAGATACAGACAGTATGCAGAGGATCTGGAAGGAGCATTTTGAAAAACTTCTGGTATCAAATAGTAGCGGTGAAGAGGATACCCCACCTAGCCAAGATGAAGTCAGAATAGCAATCAATCGGCTGAAGAATAATAAAGCAGCAGGTGCCGATGGACTACAAGCCGAACTATTCAAGACTGAAGGTCAGATGCTGCTAAGGAGCATGCACAACTTGGCTAAAAGAATGCATGCCCAATGATTGGAACCTCAGCATCCTGTGTCCCGTGCACAAAAAAGGAGACAAGACGATATGTACCAACAATAGAGGAATAAGTCTCCTTCCCATCGCATATAAAGTGCTATCCAGAGTACTGTGTGAACGACTGAAGCCAATGGTCAATGACATTATTGGACCATACCAATGCGGTTTCAGGCCTGGCAAATCCACCATTGTCCAGATTTTCACTTTGCGCCAAATCCTGGAAAAAAACCACGAAAAACACATCGAAACATACCACCTATTTGTCGACTATAAAGCCGCATTCGACAGCCCTATCCGTTCAGAGGTGTTTAAAGCAATGTCTGCGTTTGGCATTCCTGCAAAATTAATATGGCTATGCAGGATAAGTGGCACAAGGTCAGCAATTAAAGTAGGAAAGGACCTATCGGAGCCCTTCCATACCGAACGAGGATTCAGACAGGGTGACAGTTTGTCGTGTGACCTTTTTAACATCCTGCTGGAAAAGGTCATACGAGAGACAAAAGTGAACAGAAATGGCACTCTGTACACCAAACAACACATGTTACTCGCCTACGCCGATGACATCAACATAATGGGGCGATTTCTGAGAGCGGTAGCAGCCACCTTTGAACAAATTGAGAAGGACTCTGCCAAAGTGGGTCTGGCAGTAAACGGCGAGAAGACCAAGCTGATGGTATCAACGCGCAAGACGTCCAGTAGACTCGGACCAACTGTGGAACTTGAGAACTACAGCTTCGAGTTAGTCAAAGATTTTTATATACCTTGGTACCGCCATAAACAATACGAGTGACATCAGTTTTGAAATTCGGAGAAGGATAGTGATGGCCAACAGATGCTACTGTGATCTGAGCAAACAACGCAAAAGCAAGGCCACCTCCCGCCAGACCAAACTCACACTCTACAAGACGCTGATACTACCCGTGCTATTATATGGATATGGAGCACGGCAGCAACGTACACAGGATTTCATTTCGGGGGGGCCGGTAGTGCAAAATGAAAAAAATCGCTGTTTCAAACAACAATTTACTGTGAAAAAAATTCATTTCAGCACGGGTACTTACACAAGCAGATGAGGCAGCTCTTGGAGTGTTTGAGAGCAAAATTCTCCGAAAGATCTATGGGCCGATCTGGGTTGACGGTGAATATCGCCATCGAATGAACCATGCGTTGTACCAGCTATTCTCGGAAATCGAAATTTTTAGACGTTTTGAGCTGCAGCGACTACGTTGGCTAAGTCATGTTGTCGAATGGATGAAGATACCCCAGCCCAGAAGGCATATAAAAGCGAACCAGCTGATGGTTCAGGCAGAAGGCGAAGGCCACGAATAAGATGGAAAGATCAAGTGGAAGACAAAATTGCCGAATAGGGTCTTTCAAATTGGAAAAACTGCGCAAAAGACCGACGCGCCTGGAAATTTTTTTTAAGCTCGGCTTATGGAACGAAAGTTCTGTCACAAGCTAGCTAAGTAAGTATTTTTTCAAGGGTCTAAACAAGGCGTGGATTTTCTATCTACTCCAACTACCGATGAATTGTTTTCTATGGAAAAGATCAGACCTTAGCTATATAGAATTATTTTTTTCCATTTATCTTTTAAGTACTTCATTCATTCACATCTTTCGACAGTTTGTTTTAAAGTGAAAGGAAATTGTAAATTATAGAGGAGAAAAATATACAACACCCTCCATTATTAACACGATGCAAGAGAATAGAACAGCAACAACAGCATGCAACAATTATAAAAAAAATTGTAGTTCAAGTCAAAACACACAATTTTGAATATACATTTTTTTTTTTTTTTTTTTTTTGCAAAATTTGTTTTCAAATTTTTGTTGTGCTGCTCCGGCATCTTTTTCTAAGAGAGTATGTGTGCGCTCGCCAATAGTCACTGCCAAAGTGCTTAATGTTTATCTGTAGTCGAATATTTAACTTCGGAATGTTTTTTTTTTACAAAAAATGTTCTGAAAGAGAATAATGAGATGCCGGAGAGAAATAGAGCGACCGTGTGGATTACATCGAATTTTTTAATAGATTTGATTTCGAAGAGTTAAATATTGATTTTTGCAAGTGTTTATAAAATAGAAATATTTAAATTCATACGCCTTTGGAAGGACATCAAAAATCTATCGAACTAAAAACGCTTGATCCTAAAATATTTAACGCCAAATTGACATCATTGTCCTCCCCATCATCATCACCAACATCGTCGTCGTCACTGCCGACGTCGCATTGTGTGTCGTAGTCATTGCTGAGAGCTTATCGCGAATGAATTCAGTTTTTTCTTTTTTCATTTCTGTTACATACGTATCTCGTATACGTTATACGCTTGTTTCGCATTCTGTTGCTCATTTCATTATACATAGCAAATACACACACACAAGCATATGTTAATATGTGAATAAATATATGGGGTATTCCATGGAGAAACTTATTTTTGAGAAATAAAAAAAAAGATTTTCGCCTTAGCGGATCGACTCGAGAAGTACAAAGCCGCTATTATTGCCTTACAGAATATGCGATGGAAAGGGACTGGGGTAAGTAAATCAGATTATTACGCCCTGTATTATAGCTACCATGAAACGAGACGTAAATTTGGCTGCGGATCTATGGTTAATAGGAGAATAAAAACCTCGTCTCTAGTTTCACTGTGGTAAATGAGCGAATTGCTATAAATCGTATAAAAGTGAAGTTCTTCTACATCAGTCTTATTTGCGCTCATGCTCCGACGAAAGACAAAGACGAACATACCAAAGACATTTTTTACGAGCGCCTAGAAACTGCATATGACCGCTGCCCTGATCATGACATTAAAATTCTGATAGGAGATTTTAATGCAAAAATCGGAAGGGAAAATAATATTGGTTCCACTGTCGGAAAATTCAGCCTCCATGAAGAAACATCCGATAACGGCATGAACTTGATTGACTTCGCGGCAGCAAAAAAACATGGTAGTTAGCAGCACCAGATTCAAGCATCTCGATATACACAAGGCCACATGGATTTCTCCTGATCAAGCAACGAGAAATCAAATTGATCATGTTGTGATAGACGGAAGGCATTCATCCATTGTTTTAGACGTTCGATCGATCCGAGCGATTTGGACAACTACCTTGTAGCAGCCAAGGTTCGCACCCGTCTTAATGTTGCCACAAAAGTGACACGGAAACTCGACGTAGAAAAACTGCAAACAACAGGTAGTCGAGGCCTACTCCGCTCAACTTACCCACCTGCTTGACGAAAGCACTTCTTGTCCCGATAACAAGCTGCAGCAAAAGCAACTCTTGGGTACCAAAAACCACCACCAAGAAACCCATGGTACGATCAGGAGTGTCGTAATGATACTGATCTGAAAAACGCAGCGTATAGGGCAATCCTGCAGACAGTAGCAACACGTAATGTGATGAAGAATTCTTGGGAGAAAAGGAGAAACGTATTTTCAGAAAAAAGAAGAAAGAACAACAAAAACGTGAGCATGAGCAAATCGAGATGTACAGGAGTCAGAATGAAGTCCGGAAATTTTACCAACGAGTAAAACAACAAACCTATCGCATATAAAATGCTTTCCTGCGTACTGTCTGAACGATTGAAGCCAATGGTCAATGACAGTAACAGCAACCTTTGAACACATTAAGAAGGAGTAGGACTGACAGTAAATGGCGAGAAGACCAAGCTGATGGTATCAACGCGCAGACATATAGTAGACTCGGCCCAACTGTGAACATGAGAACTACAGCTTCGAGGTAGTCAAATATTTTATATGCCGGAGAAGGACAGTTACTACAATGGTTTAAGTAAGCAGTTTTAAAACCAGGCCTGACCAAACTCACACTCTGCAAGACGCTGATACCACCCGCGCTATTGTATGGATCAAAAGCATGGGTACTTGCACAAGCAGATGAGGCAGCTCTTGGACTATTTGGGCCGATCTGCGTTGACGGTGAATGTCGACGTCGAATGAACCACGAACTTTGCCATCTATATACGGACATTGACATAGTCAGTCGTATCGATATACAGCGACTATGTTGGATAGGACATATTGTCAGAATGGATGAGGATACCGCAGCTCATATAAAAGCGAGCCAACCGATGGATCACGTAGAAGGCGAAGAAAAATATCAAGTGGAGGACGACATATCAAAACATGGTATTTCAATTTGAAAAAAAAAAACTGCCCACAAGATCGACACGCTTAGAAATCTTTTTTTAAGCTCGGCTTATGGATCATCCGTTCTGTCGCAAGCCCGCTTAATAAGTATTTCAATGATCATCGAAGTAAAAATAAGTAAAAAACGTCGTTACAGCGAAAGTTTCATGTTATCCACTAGGAGGTGGGCTTTGAAAATACATAAAATCGAATGGGACCTTTATATGAAGAAAAAACGAAATAGAAATTGGGCTAGGATCTTGGACAAAATAAAAATCCACAAAATTGAGGTATTTTGAAGGTCTTAGTCGCAATTTCCCATCGAAATTGCTAAATAGGTGTAGTCCAGGATCTGGGTATGTTCAAAAAAACTTTTTCACAGAATATTGTTAATAAAGGTCCATATTTTGAAGATCACAGCCCCAAATTTTTGCGCCCAAATAAATAATTCGACAAATTTTGTGATTTTTTAAGGATTGAGATAGGGTGAAAATATCCAGATAGGCAGACAATGTTCAGATTTTATGTAAGTATCCATCTCGACCTATTTTGGGTATGTTGACAAATTTAGAAAAATGAGCTCATGTTTTTGACATAGTGCCCATTTAAGGATGGCGGTCCTATTTTTGAAGATTTAGACGCATTTTCAAATCGATTTGTCTGTAATTTGACCTTTCGAGTTGAATGGTTGGCAAAAAAACTTCATCGCAAAATATTTTCAATATAAGCTTATTTTTTATAGAGATTCCAAATAAAGATTCCAACACTCTTTAAGAATTTTTGAAAGATTTTTTGTCGACTCGGCATATTTTTGGTATTTTCAAGATTGAAGCAGCATTTTCCGAACCCAAGGTGGACCGGTATTTAGCATTCTGGGTTCATAGAAGATGAAAGGTTTATTTGCTGACAATTTTCAATATTGGTGCATGTTTTGACTATGTATAGGTCTCGGGCCCATTATTCGGTATTTTGAAGTTCTCAGCCGAATTTTCCAATCAATGAAGTCTTCCAATCTCTTGTTCGGTATGTTCAAGGTCGTTGTCGAATTTTGAAATCTAATTGTCTGTCGTTTTATCAGAGACAAATTTACAGGAAGACTATTTGTAATTATCAGCCTGATCGAATTAGGTATACAAATATTTGAATCAGAACCCAAGTTCTCCTTGATAAATTTTGCCTTGAGGACATGAAAACTTTAAAAATCCTCATTCATTTTTTTACGAATGAACTAATTATCCTACCCGCTAAACCTATTGTGGAATGACCCATACCTCGAAACGAATGCCACTTCTTCTACTTCTTAACGAATAATAAAATCGTTTCGGTTATGTTTGTCTATTTGTTCACACCAGAATGAAACGACGACGACCACTACTCTGTGTAATCGTAATCATTCTACTAAAAGTCCGACAATGCCAAAAGGGGAGGGTGGGGGCGCACACACGAAGAGGACCCAACCGACCGAGTGTATTGGGTGTTATGCTCATGACAGCGTTGTTGTTGTTGTTGCTATTTTACTTTCATGCCAGCCGTTTTGCCACTGCCTGCTCCGCGGCAGAGGCAACCAGCCAGCCAGTACGTTTATTGTGGGGTCTGTCGATAGACGACGTCGGTTGTGTTGTCATCAAAATTTCAGTCTACTACGTAGAGTTGTCGCTGTGAGTAACGAACGCGCTTTTTTGCATATCAAGAAAGTTGAGAAAAAACGGAAAACAAAAACAACAACAGAATAATAATAATAAAAAACCAAAAACAAACGGACGGGTTCGAAAAATATAGAAGAAATATTCTCCTACATAATATAAAACGCGCCAATTAAAACAAAAAATCTATTTTTTGGTGGCCCAAAAAAACCAACAAAATTTAAATAACAACAAAATATTTTTATTTTAACAAAATTGTGAGTTTAAAAAAATAATACATTTGTATTTAAATATATAAAAAAAATAAAATGTTATTTATAGTAAAAAAAAAATAGAAAACAACAAATGATACATACCTACATATGTAAATAGAAAAGAAATATGCCAACAAATAATATTTATTTTTAAAAATAAAATATTTTTTTCTAAAACAAAAATTCCACTTCAAAAAAAAAAAAAGAGCACACACAGCGCCAAAAAACACACACACAACACAACAACTAAAACAATTGTGTTAAATGAACAAAAAAAGTAATCTTGACGTAATCGCCGCAAAAATATTTTAACGACGTCGCCAAAACGTCGTTCGCAAACGCGACAAAAAGATAAGCGCAAAATTTCAACCCAACCAAACCGAACGAAGCAACATCATCATCACATCACCGCAACAACAACGTTTGAATATCAAAAAATAATAATAAAATAATAACAACAACAAAAACGTTAAAAAAATATCAACACAACATTCATACGTATGGCTGGCTGAATGGTGGTGCTCTCTTCCCTCTCACCACCCCATAGAAACCCCATCATAATAATAATAACAACAACACTAATCACAACAAAGAGTGAGCAACAGAACACAACAATACACGAAATGAAATGACGGTATCCACACACACACACGCATACTCACACACTCTGTCATACCTCCATGTATGCATGTACTTTGGTAAGAGTACATTGAGTGGAGCAGTAATGAGCGGGAGAGTGTTGGGTGTTCCATATGTGAGCAAACAACAAACACATAGCAGCAGATGATCACCCAAGTGTACTGTGTCGTGGATACAAAGTAACGAATAACGAAGGAACAGAAACACCAAAAAACCACTGATCTGTAAGCTTTCGCCAGTGATGTCATATTTAACATATGAAAAAACGCTATTTCTTAAAAATCGCTAAACTGAGATGGATTAGAAAATTATGCTGTAATACACCAAAATTATGCAGGGGTTTTTAGATACCAATTCTGCTTTAATAGAGACTATGGAAAACATATTTTTTAGAACCCTTAAAAATTTATTTTGGAACGTTAAATAGGGAATAGGCACAGTGTTCGTAGATTTTCAATTTTAAGAGGTTATACTTAGGCGTGCAGCCAAAAACTCATTATTTTGTGATTTTTGTCCATATGTCTGGCAGCAGAATTATTATTGAAAATTATAGGGATATTGCAAAATTAAGTGCCACACCAAAACTTACTTAGCTGGCTTGTGACAAAACGGTTATACCAAAAGCCGAACTTAAAAAAAATTTCTAAGCGATAGACTATGTTCCGAGATGTTGTCTTCCATTTGATCTTTCCATCGGAAACATTGCCTTCCCCTTCTTCGTGAACCACCACTTGGCTCGCTTTTATATGCCTTTTGAGTGGGGGAATCCTCATCCATTCTCACAACATAACCTAGCCAACGTAGTCACTGCAGCTCGATCCGCCTGACAATGTCGATGTCCGTGTATAGATGGCATAGCTCATGATTCATTCG
The DNA here is from genome assembly GCF_032173495.1 of Musca vetustissima. Classification (NCBI taxonomy): domain Eukaryota; kingdom Metazoa; phylum Arthropoda; class Insecta; order Diptera; family Muscidae; genus Musca; species Musca vetustissima. Next base: position 74,444 of record NW_026877329.1, on the reverse strand, counting down.
ACGGTGAATTGTTCTGTCGATCACTCCAAAAGCTGCCGTATCTGCTTGCGCAAGTACCCATGCTTCAGATCCATACAACAGTACGAGTGGTATCAGCGTGTTGTGGAGTGTGACTTTGGTCTGGCGAGAGGTGGCCATGTTTTTCAATTACTTACTCAGGCCATAGTAGCATATGTTGGTCAGCACTAGTCTCCGAATTTGAAAACTGTAGGTATATAAAGTCTTTGACTACCTCGAATCAGTAGTTTTCAAGTTCCACAGTTGGTCCGATTCTACTGGACGTCTTGCACATTGATACCATCGGCTTGGTCTTCTCACCATTTATTGTCAGACCAACTCTGGAAGACACCTTCTCAATTAGTTCAAAGGTGGCTGTTTTCCGTTCGCGATGTTCCACCAATTATATCATTGAAGTCGGCGTAGGCGAGGTTCCATTCATTGGGCATTGCATTCCTCTAGCCGAATTGTACTAATCAGCTGGTGCATGCTTCTTGAATAGTTCGGCTGGAAACCCATCGGCATCTGCTGCTTTATTGTTCTTCAACCGATTAATTGCTATTCTGACCTCATCTTGACTAGTTGGTATACAATCTATACCGTAATTTCTTATTGGTTCTGGGGTATCTACTTCACGGCCACTATTTGAAGTTTTCATAATGTTCCTTCCAGAACCTCAACATGCTGTTTGTATCTGTCACAAGGTATACTTCTTCTTCTCTACAGTAGGATGTGCCTGCACCAAAGCCTTCGGTTTGGTATTTTACTCGTCGTTGATAAAATTTCAGAACTTCATTCTGACTACATACATCGACCGAACGACCAATACACTGGATTAATGCCTTCCGTCTATCACAACATGATCAATTTGATTTCTCGATGCTTGATCAGGAGAAAACCAGTTTAGATGAATGGAATATTTAAATTTCATCCAAACTTTGCAAATCGTAATATTTTCCCAAACCTAAGATGGGTCAACTTTTTCTGTTAGCTCTCCAAAGATGGCCAACTTTTTGAGGCGAAAAATACCTTATATCGAAAAATAGGACCTATTCCGAATTTTACAACAAATAATGTCTGTATATTAAGATATTTTTTTAATATAAAAAATTATATAAAAAAGTAGATTCTTGCTATACGAAAACAGACCAAAATGTTCTGTTTCGTCGTATTTCAAATATTCGATTTTACAACATTCTTTTTTTTCAAATGGCATTTGCAGTCAAACTAAAAGTAGATTAAAACCAGTGAGCAGAACAGTATAGTCGGACGGGCCGACCATACCATACCCTACACAACCACCACGGAACTCTAACTTTCTGCGGAAGTTTATTTCGAGTCTGGGCAATATTTCGTGATATTTGCGACCTCTTGACTGATTAGAGATCAACAGCACATCTTATAATACTAATATTTCCCGGCGTTACAAACTCAGCTATAATACCCTGACAACATAGTTGTGTAGGGTATAAATATATAATTTTATTTGAGTTATTTCCAACAAATAATCCAAGTTTTTTGATTAGCCGAAAGACTTAAGTTTCCCTAATTTATTTTTTTTTCTAAAATCTTGCCTCATCATTCTTTCAAACTTAATCAAGTACTGACGTTCAACACTTTGATTAAAATGTGTTAAATACTCTTATTTACCAATCATTAACTAAATAAAAATTTGACAATTGTTTTGTTGTTCTTTATTATTAATTGGCATTACCAGCTAAAACCAGTTTTATCTCGTCCTCCCTTATCCAAAACTGCTAAGTTAGCATCACTAGCACTATCTTCGCATAGTTTCACACAAAAACAAAGTCTCTCTCTTTTTCCCTCTCTCTCTCAATAACAATGAAAAGTTAAAAACCGAGCATACGTCGTACTTTCTGGTCACATTCATCCATAGCTGTTATTTGTTGTTGTTGTATACGTCGTCTATACGTATACGGTGGCTACGTATGTAGATCGACGACGTCGTCAATATTCTCTGGTTTTTAAGATTGTCGAGACGTTTTTATTGTTACTGGCACTTGTTTTTAACAAAAAAAAAAAAAGAGTTTTATTATTATTATTATTTTTTTTTTTTTTGCATTTCAGAAGTTCGAAAATTTGCAAAGATAGGAGTTTGAAGTGTCGTGTCGTCGTGTTTAGAGATAATATTGTGTTGGGGTGTGTAGATTATTGCCACGTTAAGAAGTTTATCTGTGAAATGTCAATAAGTGCTTTTTTAGAATAAATAGATATTTTTTGGGAAAGGGGGGGTGGATTTCAATGGAATTCTATTTGGGTCTTGGGAAGGATTATCCAATGGGATTTGGTATTTTATAAGTATCCTACGTAGAAAAATTACAGTCAGTGTAGAGGAATTAGTCTCCTTCCAAATCGCATGTAAAGTGCTATCCAGTGTGCTGTATGAACGACTGAAGCCTAGGGTCAATGAAATTAGTGGACCATACCAATGCGTTCAGAGGCGTTTAAAATCATGTCTACGTTTGGCATTCCTGCTTTAACTGGTACAAAGTCAGCAGTTAAAATCGAAAAGGACCTCTCGGAGCTTTTCAATACCGAACTAGGATTCAGACAAGATGACAGATTGTCGTGTGACCTTTTTAACTACCCAACTTACTGTGTAATGTTGCTAAAGATCTACTGAAGAATACATCAAGGCCCAAATCAGGCTTTCGTGCTTACTTCCAAGGTTAAAAATGATTTCCAGACGTGTCGAACTTATGTGCTCTTTCAATTTGAAGGGCCATGTTTCGAGGTGATATCTTCCATTTGATCTTTCCATCGAATTAGTGGTCTTCCCACATGATCACACGACAAACTGTCAACTTGCCTGAATCCTCAGTTCAGCATTGAAGGACTCAAAGAGGTCCTGGATTTGTCAGGTTTGGACCGTTATATAATGGAATGGTCCTATATACGATTTCCATAGACAGAAGACATCTTAAAGTTTTTCTCTAAACATCAGGCCTGATAAGGTCAGAAGACGTATAGGCTGGCCACAGAAGAAGTCAAAAAAGTTTTCTACAGGGTGAGATAAAAAAATCAAACGCCATAATTTTTACATTTTTTTGCTTTTAAATTTAATTGAATGAAAGAAAAAGATGTCGGAAATAGCATGAAATTTATTGCAGGACATTCATATGGTCTACTGGATATCGGAAATAGTATATATGTATGTAGATATATATGTGAGTAGCACCTGTACATTACTGACCATAACAAATGGCTTGGTGATAGGAAATTTTCTTGTATTTTTTTCTTAATTAAATGTCAATTTGTTTGGCACTATGTGCTTCTTGAGTAATTCTGATGACGTACACTTATTTGCAATATACAGAAGACATATATGTATATATAATTTACAGTGGCGGACAAAAGTCTACGTACGACCCCCTTTTTTAATTTTAGCCCAACTTAAAACATTTAAAAGAAAAGTAATGATGCAGTTTTGTTTAGAATTTAATTTTATTAGAAATAAAACAAAAATAGCGCATATTCAGCTTAGACTATAAGAGTTTTTAATAAAAAACGTAAATAAGGCATTGACAAAAGTGTACGTACGTTTTTTATTTTCCTTTTTGTTGATTCATTGTTTTGCTATAAGTTAACGGTAAAGTACCGTTTATTTACTTTAGCGCTTATTCTTTGCATTCTCTTTTAAATTCATGGAATTGTGTCACTTGAGTAATGTTCCGATCGTGATAATGATGTCGCGCACAGAAATTTCTAAAGATTTGCGAAAATTGGTGGTGGAGCACAAAATATTTTGGCGAAATATCAAAATTATTAAATTTAAGCAAATCCACGGTACAAACCATATTTAATAATTTCAAACAATCAAGTTGTTTTGAAAGTAAACCGCGCAGTGGCCGTCCTAAGAAATTAAATCGCAGGGAAGTGTCGTTCATCCGAAATGAAATAGAGGAGAATCACAAAATACATGCCACTAATTTGACCTAGGAGCTGGCAGAAAGATCACAAATTGTTGTCCACCCACGCACAATAACCAGGGCACTTAATAATGAAGGACACCTTTGCCGAATTCCTCGCAAGAAATCCCTTATAAGCGAGAAAAACCGAAAGCTTCGCTTGGAGTTTGCAAACAAGCATCGGGACAAGGGATTGGAATTCAGGAAATTGGTGCTGTTCACAGATGAGTCCAAGTATAATGTCTTTGGATATGATGGAAAAGCCAAAGTTTGGAGAAAACCAAATACTGCCCTGCAACCGAAGAACATTGTAAGTACGGTAAAACACGGTGGTGGCAGTGTAATGGTCTGGGGAGCGATTGCAGCATCAGGAGTAGAAAACCTTGTGTTTGTAGAAGGTAATATGGACCGCTTGCAATACAAGCGCATATTGGGACATAATCTGCAGCCATCCGTGGACAAACTAAACCTTGGTGCGAGCTGGATCTTCCAACAGGACAATGATCCTAAGCACACGGCGAAAATTGTTAAAGATTGGCTGCTGTATTATGCCCCACGACAGCTGCATTCAACCCCACAAAGCCCGGACTTAAATATTATTGAGCATGTTTGGGAAATTTTGGTCCGCACTATTACTAGTGCTGAACTACTCAAAGATAAGCTGATGGAGGAGTGGCAGAACATCTCGGTGGAAGAGCTAGAAAATTTAGCTGCTTCAATGCCTAGAAGACTGCAAGCAGTCATCGATGCTAACGGCGGCCCAACTAAATATTAATTTTGTTACATATAAGTAAATTCTTTGAATATTCTTTAATTTTTGAGTTCGTACGTACACTTTTGTCAGTGCCTTATTTATGTTTTTTATTAAAAACTTTTATAGTTTAAGCTGAATATGCGCTATTATTGTTTTATTTCTAATATAATTAAATTCTAAACAAAACCGCATCATTACTTTTCTTTTAAATGTTTTAAGTTGGGCTAAAATTAAAAAAGGGGGTCGTACGTAGACTTTTGTCCGCCACTGTATATAATATAAATATTATCATATAGTCATGCATGCGATACATTTGCAATGCAATCAATTCATATAGACACATGACTTTTTTTGCATGACTTTTTTATGAATGACTGTATGTTTGCGCATAGTGCATTTAATATGGTTCAAGTAAAACTACTTTCGAGGTGGATCATCAGGACATAATATTTATAATTTTTTCTGGAAGATGTGGCGCCCAAACCAGAAAAACTCTCAAAATAGCGAACATTAGGGATAACGTTATATGGTTGGGTAGATTTGATACCTAATTAGAATCAAACATACCAAATTAGAGGTAATTCTTTTGAAAAACTTTTCCATAATTGTCAAAATACCGAAAATTTGGAAGTACTGTTATATGAGGGCTATGCCTAAAAGTGGAACGATACAGCCCATTATCGTACTGCCTTCAGACAAAATACAACTCTATGCTGAATGTTCGTTTAGAGGCTACAGTGCTTGCAGCAGGCAGACGGACATATGTAAATCGTCATAGAATTGAATTAATCGATCTAAGGAAGCCTAATTTCATCAATGGGATTTGTGACTTTCAGTTGTCAATTCCTTTGCATATATTTTAAATAATTCCTCATAAAGTTGGTTAACCCGGTAAAAAGTTCTAATGAATATACCATTTTCCTTTGTTTTGGCACTCATCTCGATTATTATTTCGAAGAAAATAATAATATCTTTGTCAAATCAAATTAATCCAAACGTATTTTTATTTGTTTTGTTAAATAAATCGTGTATATTACGTTTACATTTAACCGGATTTCGTTAACCCAGTGGGTTTCAATTAGCAATTCCTTTGCATATATGTCAAATAAATCCTCATAAAGTAGGTTAACCCGGTAAACAGTTCTAATGTATATGTCGTTTTACATACTTTTGCTTTGTAATATTGGCGTGGGATAATTTTTTGTGGATTTTTGTTTGGCTCTAGGTCAATCGAAATTAAATCATTTTGTTTTTTTTTTCTTTTTGTTAATTTTTATTTTCCAATATTTCGACTGTCTTCGGCAGTCGTCTTCAGAGATATACTACAAAAAAGAAAAAAAAAACAAGTATTAAATGGGTGCAATGTGCAGCAAGCGCAATTTTTTGCTCTATGTCCAGAAAGTCTCGTCTTAAGTTCAGTTTTTGTTATACCAACATCATGGCAAAATAATAAAGGTAGTCTCATTTCAAAAATTCAAATACAACTTGCGCTTTGTGTGCTTGAGCCCGTCAAATACAAGCATGCCTATAAATACTTCAATTGTTGTTGCTCTTAAATGACAGCAATTAAAAACATATTGGAACGACTTAAGATATGTTAAAGATTTGTCGATCGATATGAAATTATGTATAAGAAGAACTGGAATACAATGATATACAGTAAAATCCCGATAATTCGTAACCCCGTTAATTCGTAAACCCCGCTTATTCGTAACAAAATGCCGGTCCCTTGGAAAACCCGCGATAATTCGTAAAAATCCCATACATTTCGGTCCCCTCGATAATTCGTGAAATATTTCAAACGAAATGCTTAAATACCTGTTATAATTCGTAATTTGTTTTCGTAAACCTCGATAATTCGTAAACTTAAAATGGTTTTTTTTATTAATTTCTCTTTCGAAATGAGCTACATGATAGGAGTTCCAATGAAAAGGAAAGCCAGAGAGATACTACATTCCCACCACTATGCGACGCGTTTCGCCGTTGGTTAAGCGGCTCATCAGGCATATTGGGCAATGTGGCTTACAAATGTCTTAACTTGATAAGTTGTATTTATGTCGACTATTCTTGCGAAATTGCATCTACGAATTAAATTCAGCCGTGTAAAGGTTCGGACATTTGGCATCACACCAGAACATTCCTTTTCAAAGCAGATTTTTCTTGTAGTGACGGACTTTTTTCCATACAGACAACTATATTTTTCTTCAATGGTATGCAACTGCATATTGTGCAACCTTAGGAAGGTAAGGAGGTGGCTTTGAACGCTAAGGCGCCGGACCCCAACAGATGACATGGGAACCAGGCTTCAAATCCCAGCCGGGCTCAAGTTGAATTTTTGAGTTTTGTTTTTATGCTTTTTTAGGGCGAAGGATCATTCATGTAAATGTTTTTTAATAATTTCTCTTTCGAGATGAGCTACATGATTCGTGCATTTTAAAGTAGCGGGCGCCGCATTCTTTGTAGGAAAATCCAGTTTCTTGTGCTCATCGTACGACATTAACAGTAAACCACTGACTAGTGATTCTCTGTTCTGAAGTGGCAATACATTTGTTTTCATGTGTGTCTTTCTCTAACTTTTATTATTTTAACGTTGATTGATAGGGCTATTCGCATTTTTCTGCATCTCAGTGAATTTAATTCACTTGTCGCATGGTTTTGGCAAAACCGTTAATCGAATATGCCAATTGGAGGAGTGCTTATGAGAGAAAAGGCTAAAACGTTTGCCGCTAGGCTTACACAATTCCAAAGTCGGCGAAGGATGGCTCTATCGCTTTAAGAAAATGCACAACATAATTTTCCGGAAAACAATGTGTTTGAAGGGTGATACATGCCATGGTGAATTAAGAATTAAGTTTTTTTTTGGCCGCAATAAATTGATTTTAAGATTTTTTGTTTTGAAAAAATAAAAAAAAAATATACGTACCTTAATATGTATGTATACTCACGATTGAATAAAAACCTCGTTAATTCGTATTTTTTCATTATTCCCCCCGCTAATTCGAAACCTCGCTAATTCGAAAACCTCGTTAATTCGCATAAAACCGTCGTCCCTTGACATTACGAATTATCGGGATTTTACTGTATATATTTTTTGCCTAGAGACCCTGTTTCCTGATATTTGAGCTTTAAAAATTCTTTTGGGAAATTACTGGACTTCAAGGGAACTTTACACGCCCATAGAACTGGAAGCGTAGACTTCCGCAAAAAAGGTATATCGTTATTTTAAGTGTCATTAGGAATACATGAAGCACATATTTTAAATTTAACTACGACTTCAAAATAAATATCTCATTTAACGCACAGCGAACATTCCTATTTACATCACAACGGGTAACTTAAGACGTTCATTTTTTATATAAGAAGGCCACCAGTTCTTATACAAGAAGGCCGCCTTATAGAAGAGCGAAGAAACTCGAAACAACAAGATTAACAATAATGTTGGCTACTCCTTGTTTAGGAACTACTTCCAGCTTATGATCTAGTCCATCAACTTGGGCAAGCGTGGTTAATGATCTTAAGCCTTCAGTGTTCGCTAAACGAATTAGAGTCGGGGAGTCCAGAACTCGGAGTGAAGCGATTTTATTGAAATTAGATTGAGCTTAGGTACTACTTATGAGAAGCAAGATCCTCGTCTAGTATTGGTTGTGTAATAAGCTAGTAGATTCAGAGATGTAATATTATGGTACTATTTACAGATTATTTACATAAGTAACCGTTAATTTCAAATGTTTAAAACAGACTTGCGTTTTAATATTTAAATTATTAATAAAACGTATGTGTTTATACTATAGTAAATAACATATGAATAAACATAGATTTGATCCGCTTCAAGAGCTATAAAAATACCATTATACATTCTAAAAGAAATAGCTCAAAAAAGATCATCTGCTTTAGTTGGTCTATAACGACAATGTATAAAGACCATATTCAGCAGGTCTATATAGGCTACCTTTAGGTGTCCTAAAATACTGTATTTTTGGTGGTATATAAAGACTGCATATAAAAACCACCTTCAGTTGGCCTGCCGTCCAGCTCTTCTATAAGAAAACCGCCTCAAAGCGACCTCAAGATCTCCTATATGTACATCTATAGTTCTTTTGCAAGAAGTCCTCCAGGTCTAAAAAAAACACCGTAAACTATAATTACACTGTGCTACAAAACAACAAAAAAGTTATTCAGGGGTTCTAATGTACCAATTCGAAAATAAATTTGGTTTTTCTGGGTCACTTCGAAAATTAGTTTTATAACGATAAATGCAGAGAAAAACGTGGTGTCATAGATTTTTAAAAACGGCGGTAATAAATTAGTAAACAAACCTTTATTTTTGTTTTTTTTTTTACTTCAAAATTTAATATTGAAGTGTGCGAATACTTATTCTGGTAAGTGTATTATTTTTTCGTCACAACTGAAATAGTCGCCTTTTCGATCTTTAAGACCACATACTTTTGTGATATATATATTTTTTTTTTAAATTTTAGATGAAATCTTAATATCTTTAATTATTTATGAATGTACTCACCGAAATTCTATATTTACACACCGCATTTGCATTTCACACCATGTTGTGGCTGCTTCGTTGGCTACACTATGTTTGCCCATTTTATTTCTCTTGTCATTAGCGTATTTCTAATACGTAATACCGTTTACGTATGCAACGATCAAATAGCAACAACAATTTTTTTTTTTTGTTTTTGTTTGTGTTATTTATGTTTTTCGATTAAATAAATGACGTTTATGACGTTCATTTTTACGCACGAACTCTTTGACACGGCACGGCATTTCGGGTTTCTTTGTTTGTTTATGTCCGCAACATAACCACAAAAGATGTGTCACAGAGAGTCTGAAAGTCAATTACCTTTTGAGCTGTATGAAAGAAAGAGAGAGAGAGAGCCACTAGGTGAGTGAGTGCATTATTGAAAATAACATCATATCAATAATTAAAGAGAGAGAGTGTATGGATTATTGATTTATTATTTGCCGGTCATTTTTGTTGTCAGATTTTTACTGTCAAACTGTGATATCGCTTTTATTGTTGTTGTTGTTTTGATCCATCGTCACGGTATCCAACTAATAAATAAATAAAAAAAACCTCACCATAATAAAAAACAATTACTTGCATTTATGGCAGAGCGAGAGAGATCGAAATGAAAATGTTAGACAACGAAGCGATAAATGTGAATGCAAACCATAAACATCATCGATTACAATCACTAATTGGTGTTAATAACTACGGATGCACACTGTAGACGATAAGTATACGTACAGATGGGAAATAAAAAAGAAGAAAACTATATACACTCAGTAGAAGAAGTCCGCGTACAATCTTATGCTCGAAAACCAAATATATCATACGCTTGATATTATAGTACGTTTACATTGTACCGGATTAAGTTAACCCAGTGGGTTTTAATTGTCAATTACATTACATATTTGTGAAATAAATCCTCATGAAGTAGGTTAACCCGGTAAAAAGTTCTAATGTAAATGCCGTTTTAGGTCTTCAAAGTAATCGATGGCTTTTAAATACTTGTAGATCTGGCAACACGTTTTAAATCGATTACTTACTTAGCTGGCTTGTTACAGAACGGTTGTTCCATAAACCGAGCTTAAAAAAAGATTTCCAAGCGCGTCGGTCTTGTCCATATTGAAAGACCATGCTCCGAGATGTTGTATTCTACTTGGTCCATTCCATCTAATTCGTTGCCTTCCACTTCTGCGTGAACCATCAGTAGGCTCGCTTTCATATGCCTTTTAAGCTGGGGCATTCTCATTCATTCGCACAGCATGACCTAACCAGCGTTGTCGCTGCAGATCAATACGACTGACTATGACGATGTCTGCGTATAGATTGTAATGCTAGTGGTTCATTCGACGTCGATATTCACCGTCGACGCAGATCGGCCCGTAGATCTTTCGGAGAATTGTTCTCTCAAGCACACCAAGGGTTGCCTCATCTGCTTGCGTAAGTACCCATGCTACAGATCCATATAACAGCACGGATAGTATCAGCGTCTTGTAAAGTGTGAGCTTGGCCTGGCGGGAGGTGGTCTTGTTTCTAAACGGCTTACTTAGACCATAGTAGCATCTGTTGGCCATCGCTATCCTCCTCCGAATTTCAAAACTGATGTTATTAGTTTTATTTATGGCTCAAGTTCCACAGTTGGTCCGAGTCTACTGGACGTCGTCTTGCGCGTTGATACCATCAGCTTTCGCCGTTTACTGCCAGACCCACTTTAGCAGACTCCTTCTCAATTTGTTCAAGGTTGGCTGTTACCGCTCGCAATGTTCGACGCATTACATCGATGTCATCGGCGTAGGCGAGTAACATATGTTGTTTGGTGTACAGAGTGCTATTTTTGTTTACATTTGCGTCTCGTATGACCTTTTCCAGAATCCTCGTTCGGCATTAAAGGGCTTCGAGAGGTCATTTCCTTTCTTGTGTCAGTTATAGTTATCCCGCATAGCCTTATTAATTTTGCAGGAATGCCGAACGCAGACATGGCTTTAAACACCTCTGAACGGATAGGGCTGTCGAATGCGGCTTTATAGTCGACGAATAAGAGGAATGTGTCGATGTTTTTTTTCGTGGGTCTTTTCCATGATTTGGTCCTAGGTGAATATCTGTTCAATGGTGGATTTGCCAGGTCTGAAGTCGCTTTGGTATGGTCCAATAATGTCATTGATCATTGGCTTCAATCGTTCACACGGCACACTGGATAGCACTTTAAATGGTATGGGAAAATAATTCCTCTATAGTTGGCACATATCGTCTTGTCTCCTTTTTTGTGCACGAGACACAGGATGCTGAGGTTCCACTCATTGGGCATGCATTCATCTAGCCAAATTGTACTAATCAGCTTGTGCATGCTACTGACCAGCATATGATCACCAGTCTTTAATAGTTCGTCTGGTAACCCATCGGCTCATGCTGCATTTACTCCTTTACATTAAAATCTTCTAGGCGCTCGTAAAATATGTATTTGGTCTGCTCATGGGATGTATGGCTAGTAGTGGCGTGAGACAATTGGAATTCATCGAGTCTACTATGGATACATATGCATACGTTAATATTTTGAAAAGCAAATTTGAAGCGGAGCGACGAGAAATAGTGTCTTGAGAACAACTACTACTTCCAGCAGGATAATGAGCTCAATCACACTGCTGCATAGTTAAACTTTGGATACTCTATAATGTTACTAAACAGCTTCGAATGCCGCCACAGTCTCCTGAACCCAATCCGACATCCGATAAATGAAAGGTTTTGTGAAACTATTCGTCATAATACATATCTGTTGATTTTCAAATTCTTATTCTTCTTCTTTAAGAATCCAAAATCAAAAACATTTCATTTTGAAATCAAAATAAATTTACATAAATTACAAATTCCAATGCAGGGGATGGGAATGTTGGTGATGATACTGTCATCGCAATTACCAAAGCATTAGATCATTTTCTTCTATACCATATGTACAAACATACGGACAGACCTCCATTAGTATTTCAAGTGATGACTTCAGTATTCAGCCAGCTTGGCTGCCTTGCTGACTGGCTGGCTACCTTGCTCAAATCTTGAACTGTTCACTACATTGTTTTGTGTTATATTATTTTATAATTATTAGTCACACCCAGTAAAGCAAAAAATAAAATAAAACAAAAGAAATCGTGACTTATTTCAAAGTAAATAAAATATAAAGAGGGATTAAATTAGAAAAATGTATGAAAACAAAAAAATAGCAGACAGTAGCACCGCGTCATGCGAGAGAGAATTATCGGAAAGGAGAGAGGAGAAACGTATTTTCAGAAAAAAGAACAAGAAAACGTAAGCGAGAGCAAATCGATTGTATACCGCCGAGCCAGAGATGAGGTCAATGTAGCAATTAATCGGCTGAAGAACAATAAAGCAGCAGGTGCCGATAGATTACCAACCGAACTATTAAAGACCGGTGATCAGATGCTGGTCAGGAGCATGTACCAGCTGATTAGTACAATTTGTCGATGGAATGCATGTCCAATGATTGAAACCTCAGCATCCTGTGTCCCGTGCAAAAAAAGAGACAAGACGATATGTGCCAACTATAGAGGAATTAGCCTCCATTACATTGCAAATAAAGTGCGTGCTGTGTGAACGACTGATGCCTAGGGTCAATGACATTATTAGACCATACCAATGCGGCTTCAGGCCTGGCAAGTCCACCATTGACTAGATTTTCACTCTGTGCCAAATACTGGAAAAGAACCACGAAACACACATTGACACATTCCACCTATGTCTGCGTTTGGAATTCCTGCAATACGCTAATTCAGGGTAACTTTAACTGGCACAAAGTCAGCAGTTAAAGTCGCAAAGCACCTATCGGAGCCCTTCAATACTTAACGAGGATTCAGACAAGGTGACAGCTTCTCGGGTGACCGTTTTAACATCCTGTTGGGAAAGGTTGGCACAAGGTCAGCAGTTAAAGTCGGAAAGGACCCGAACGAGGATTCTGGATAACTTTAACTGACACAAGATAAGCAGCAAATGACCTCTGGAGCCCTTTAATACCGAACGAGGATTCAGACAAGGTGACAGTTTGTCGTGTAATCTTTTTAACATCCTGCTAGAAAAGGTCATACGAGATGCAAATGTGAACAGAAATGACAATCTGTACACCAAATAGCATATGTTACTCGCCTACGCCGATGACATCGATATAATGGGTCGAACATTGCGAGCGCAAACAACAACCTTTGAACAAATTGAGAAAGTTGGTCTGGTAGTAAATGACGAGACATCAGTTTTGAAATTCGGAGAAGGATAGTGTTGGTCAACAGATGCTACTATGGTCTGAGTAAGCAATTCAAGAACAAGACCAAGACGCTGATACTACCCGTGTTGTTGTATGGATCTGAAGCACGGGTACTTGCGCAAGCAGATTATGCAGCTCTTGATGTGTTTGAGAAAAAAGTATCCAAATTATCTATGGTCCGATCTGTATTGATGGTGAATATCGCCGTTGAATGAACCAAAGGAGTAGAAAGGAAGAAAGGCTAATCGGTATATAGTCCTTGGGTAATGGTTTCTCGCAAACCACACATTAACCTGATTGCTGTCGTATGGACGCTAGAGATTTATATTTGGTACGTCAAAGCACAATTATCAGATAATTTAAAAATTCCCCGTCGTACCATAGTAAAACACTAAATTTGTAATTATGTCATCTTCTAAGAGAATAAAATTCCTTTAGGCGGGAAATTTTCACAAATTAGGCCCCCCATTTAAGAATACTGTGCCATTTCCGTAGTATTGAATGTTTTAGCCCCATCCTTCAATCAAAGTGGCAGTATTTTGGAATTTCATTTTAATGGGGACACAGAAAATTGAGATTAAGGTATAAGATTATCTTCATCGGTAAGAGTCTGAACATTTTTCAACATGATGCATAGACCTCCAATACATGACTTGCTCCGTTTAGGTATTTCAAAGATCATAGAAACCTTTTCCAATCGTAGTGACTATAATTTGTCATTTCGGTTACTTAGAGGCTAAAGAAATTTCCAGAGGCTATAAAGATACCAAATTCAAACCTGCTTTACCTGGCTTGCCCACCAATTTGTCTGGAAAATATGGAATCGTGGTTCGTCGCTAAATTGTGTTCGAACTTTATCCGATTATAGAATAATAAAAATACATGTACATTTTGAAATTGTCGTTGGGCGCCATAATTTTTGTTTCCATTTAGCTATGACAAATACCTATCTACCAACCAACCTACATATGTAGTATCTTTTATATTTTTCTCTAATAATCTACAATTATTGAACAATTTCCCCACCCCTCCTCTCTTTCCGAATTCTGGGTTAGTTGCATTACTAATCATAGTGTGGTCGTGTGAAATGCTGGGAAACCGTTTAAGTTGTGTTTTTTTTGTTATTATTATTTTTTTATTGTTTCTATGTCTTCGCCTTCTTTTTATCAAGTTTTGCCTTATTTGATTTATGTTTACAATACCAATTAATTACGATTAATTGATACATGTGTGTTGTTGTTTTAATTTTTTGTTGTAGTCATTGTTCGTATGTCGTCAGTTTTTGTGATAATTTCCTTCAATTTCTGTTTATGATTTCGTTTTTTTATTCTTTCGTAAAGTTTGTCGACGATAAGCTAAAGTTGACGACGATTTTGACGCGAGCAAATGAGTAATGCAGACGTTCACTACGTACGAACTTTTGTTGCGTAGTAACTACGTAACTTCCAGACGCGGCTGGTGTTGCAATCGTTGATTATGTTCTTAAAGATTAAAGAGGTATAGGTGGGGTGTGGGCAAAAAGCCAAGGCAAGGTTAATTATTTGTTTGTGTATATTTGTAAAGTTGTAAGTTGTGTGATGTCAAAACCGTGTAAATAAATTTTGGAGATTGGATAATAGGGTTACATGTCTAACCTAGTTATCATAAATTTAGGGACATTTAATCTGTTTTTAAGTGGCGTACTGCCTGATCTTTTGAGTTGATATAAATTTTTTTTTTTGATATTAAAAGAAGTACAAGAAATATTTACAAGATACTGTCAATAGATATGGTACTTTACAAGAAGTTTATATGACAGATAACTTCAGGGCAAAAGTCGACTTTTCGATTTTGTAAAAACAATTAACATCGATTTTCGAAGAAGATCTTATCTCAAGTGGACTGTATACAAAAATAGATTTAACTAAATGCACTCCCGGTTTAATCGAAGTCCTTGGTACTCTTGCCTGTCATACACCGTCAACGCTCGAGTGTGTAGATGTTTTAAGAGCATGCTGCCATTGATAACATATGTATTGAGGCCAGGATAGTGTCCGATATCCTTTCGGATGTGTCGTGTTGGAGATCCTATCTCAAGTGGACTGTATACAAAAATATATTCCCTCTCTGCTTGGTTTAACTGAACTATATAAGCTTCTGATCCATGTCTTTATGAAATTCCCAATTCACCGCTCAAGTGTACAGCTGTTTCAGATCTGCTGCTACTGACAATCTGTAAAAGTTGTATGGTGTAACATCTTGCACGTCTGGACCGGAGTGTATAATGTCCGTACGAGACAAATGGTCTGGTAATTTCATCCATCGTTTCGATGGGAGGGTAATCGGCACAAATCTCGAGTCTTCGCTGCACGCAGTCCAAATGGGGTTCTTTCTCATCATCGGGGAAGACCACATTGATTTGAAGGAGTCACTAATATAGGTTTAATCACCGTAGTGCTAATAACAGTGGTATCCATAGCATCTCGCTCGTCTGTCAAGGGTGAGTCATCCCAGAGTTGGGTTGGCCTGCCTAAGGCGAAAAGAGTCAGTATCATCCATAAAGGAGGAAACACATACGAGGACTTCAGGCTTGGCATGTTAAGTTGGCACATTTTATTGTACATGAATAAAGGAGAACGGCATCCAAAACCAAGTTTAAATTTATAAATTGACATTTTATACAAAGCCAACTTAACAGCGCAAGTCTTAATCTTCGTATGTGTTTCCCCCTTAAGGTCGAGGAGAAGGTCTGTGTGCGTCTCCATTCTTGCATTGACATCGTCGAGAATAATGGTGTTTGAAGAAATAAAAAATGGTCGAGTACTTTAGCATTGTTCGTCATCATTTGTGTAACTTAATTGGGCTCTGGCCTTATAGAGTACGAGACTGAAGGTGCCAAGGCAACCACACCAACATTAGCCGAGAAATCGCATCATATAATATTTTTATTTTTTGAAGTCAGCCATGGTATAGTCTCTTACCATGATAAGGACTCGACAACTAAGCCTGAAGAACTTGTTGAGGCGCCCAGGTAACAACAAGTTCCGTGCGAATACAATCGGGACCCCTGACTGCAAAGCGTATACACTGATGGGCACGAGGTCGCCTAACACATAAGAAAAGAGTTACCTGGGACCTAAGAATTGGATGTTTAGAGGCGCCATTCTTGCCTTATCTGTCCTGGGATTGTAGACACTCGGCCCGTAAGATCCGAGATTTCCCCCAGGACCCACTGAGTGCCAGCGACTGGTTATTTATATTCATAACGAATGAATAAAATGGGGCTTTCTACTATCCGCAACCTGTGGACGCGTCCTTTAGCATTCAACTATGCTCCGCATAGGCGGAGCAAAAGATCTGTATTAAAAAATGGTGTCCCTCTTGCCTTCTGTCTCATCATACCCACGCAATGACAGAGGAAGCGAACAAAAAAATAGCAACGCACGCCACTAATTAGCGAGAGAGGAGACATGATAACAGTAATCGCATGTTTGAAAAAAAACAACAACAACATTAAAACATTTTTTTTGCGTTTCATAAGAAGATTTGTCTGAATCTCACCCCCCAACCCCCCCAAAAAAAAATACGACTAATTAAAAGGTTGCTCTTACTTCGTCACGGCGAATTTTCTATTTTTTGTTGTTTTGTGCCTCCCAAACATGTGCTCCACAATTAAGTAAATAACATAATGAACAGTAAGAATAATAAATTATTAGTATTAATATTTAATATTGAAAAAGAAAAACTCAAATAAACAACAAGAAATTCTACTTTGTGCCAACCAAAAGACCGATGTTTATAAATTTCTAATGAAATGAAAACCCAAACAGCTGTTTTGGAATGTTTCCTTCTGCCACAGGGTGTTAATTTTCTGTGACACAGTGACATTTACACACATTTATACATAGTTCTATTTTACGTTATGCCTGCTTGTTTTATCGATTATGTAAATGTTTAAATTGGAGGTTTTCTGCCTCCAAATAATATTTTCTTCTTCTTTTTATAATTTGTTTTTCATTAAATAAAATCAATATCAAGTTAAAGTGACGACTACCACCAATCCATTCATAACAAAAACAATCCTTTCAATTAAATAGCTGTTTTAATTCCCTTTCTTTCTCTCTCACTCTGAAATTGCCGCTCTCACTCTCTCTATTTTGGTAATTGTTCTCTTTCACTTTCATCGTCGTTGTCATCCGTTCATCGGTTGTCGTTACGTAGTTCAAGTACACAACAAACCACTTGCTGGCTCTACGTCGGTGTGTGTGTGTGTGTTTGTGTGCATGAGTATGTTTGTTTGTTATCAAAATATCTACCAATACTTACCGTTATATCGTTCGTTGTGTCTATGACAGTCTGTTGAATTATGTTGTTGCCTGTTGTAGGTGGGTGGTTGGGCGGTTGGATGGCTATTTGGGTCTAATGTTGGGAGGGCTGACACCACCACACAGTGCCTTCCTTGCTGTTTGGTTGCCTAGCCGCCAATTTTAGCTGCTGCTGTTGACAACGACGACGGCGATGATGATGACGATGACGGCTCGTGTTGTAAAGACAGCAGGCAGCCTTGAACTTCGTTATTCTGGAAGGTTGTTCGAAATGACAAAAACAAACAAAAAAACGAAAAAATAGAAATTAAAGCAATAACAACAAAACATTAAATCGTGTGTGTATGTAAAGACATATGCATAAGTACATACATATGTATGTATATAAAAAGAAAATATTACATATCTATTTACTTTAATAAGAGATAAAAAGTAAAGGTGGAATTAAATTAATTAAATATTTATGTTGAAAAAAAAACACACACACACAAGAAGAGCTGTAACCACCTTATCTATAAAAAATTGAAAAAAAATCATAATTTTATAATTAGGCTCACTATTAAAATTTATATTTGGAAATAGGATCAAGGGTTAAGATAAGTGAATTACGAGGGCTATACAGGGTGAGTTAAAAAACTGCAACAAAGTCAAACGCCTTAATTGTTTTTTTATTTTATTGAATGAAAGCAAAAAATGTCGGAAATAGTATCAAATTTTAGAATAAGTTTAGATTTAATGAATGAAACCGTTACACGCTGCCCGAATTTTACTCTGCGGTATTTTGACCCATTCCAGGCGAATCGTTTGCTTGAGGCGATTGACAATTTGGTATTTTTTAGTGCCAACCTTGCGTTCCAAAATACTTCAGCCACAATAGTCCAACGGATTGGTATCCGGAGATGTTGGTGACCATTGTGCGCTGGAAATGAAGCGAGGAACCTCATTTTGTAACCATTCTTGGGTTGCGATGGCAATCGCTGAGTGCAATGTTGCTGAGTCCTGTTGGAATGTCCAAGGTGTGCGGCCAAAATGTTTGCGTGCCCAAGGTTTTAATAGACCCTCCAGAATATTTTCGCGATAATATTCGCCATTTATTCTGATGCCACTGTCGATTAATACCAGTGGAGAGAGTCCAACGGCTGTTGTTAGTTCGAATTGGTCACCTTTGGCACGAATTATGGCCTTTAAACGACCAATGAAACCGTCACACGCTGCCCGAATGTTACTCTGTGGTATTTTGGCCCATTCCCGGCGAATTTATTATGATGCCACGGTCGATTCTGATACAAGCGGAGAGCGACCATCGGCTGTTATGGAGGCCCACACAATCACCATTGCCGGCGCTTGAGTTCTGGTGGCCAACCGAAGGTGCACATTTTCAGCTGATCTCTTTGGCAAGTAACACGATCATTTTGTTTGTTTACAAAACTACTGGACAACGAATGTTTTCTCATCGGAGAAAGCCAAATTCGGCAGTTCACCTCTTTCGGCCAAGCGAAGCAACTCTTTAGTTCCTTTGAGTACATTTTCTTTCTGTTGCGGTGTAAGTTCTTGCACTTTTTTGTCGAATGGAATATTGCGATATGTTCAGCTCAGTATCCATTTTTCGATTAATACAAAATTTTGCAAATCTTAAAGCGTAGTCTACTATATCGACTTCGGGGATATTTTTTCAGGTTCGACTTTTGGGAAGTTTCTCAAAAGAACCCGATCAAAAATGCGGCGTTTTCACCATATTACCCAAACTATTTTAGATAACCCCATATAATAATTGGTTCCATTGAACCGGGTAACCGAACTCTCTGGTCAAAAAATTCTGATATTTTTAACCCTGACCATACCATGAATCGTACACGTTTTAGATGCAGATGATTCTCAAGAATAACACTTGGGCGCCAGTTTCGGTAATTTTACACGTTGACATTACTAGGACATGGGTGGAAATTGGTCTCGTTAGTCAAGATGATGTGTCGATAAAATTCTGGATAATTTTTATGAATTTCGCCATCAGCAAATAAGTTCTTGTTAATAATCGGTTTGCCTGTGTGACCAAAATTATTATTCATTCATTAGAAATGTGCATTTCTTTATTTATTTATTAATTTAATGGACCCTGTTCGCATGAAATAAAACATACTTTTTCATATTATTTTCTTATAATCGAAACATTTTTGCTTAGTCCCACTGTGCTGTAACTGAGTACCCATGCTTTACACATTCGATTACTCACATCACACATCCATATACTTTCCCTTTTCGCTCCTATAGTCATGCTCTTCTAGCATGTTTACAAAATAAAAATAAACATTAAACAGTGTTGTCAATGTTTAGAGCAAAAAAAAGCACGCCAAAATGAATTTTAAGGAAAATGCACCGCAAAGGAAAATATCACCAAATAGGAGAACCAAAAAAGGCCAATAAATATGGAAGGTTCAGGACTTAATTATTTGTAATATGAAATCCCAGACTTTTGAGGTGTTATTTTTTAATAGAACAACTTTGTTTCTTATATACTTTTTTTTCAATTTAATTGATTAAAGTAAATGATTTAGTATTCTGATTAGATGCAAACCGTGCGATAGTCCTTGTAGAAAATCCACGCCTTGGGATAAGCTGTTAAAAATTATTCTTTAAAAACTCTACGTTTTTTGGATAGAAAAAATCCAAGGAATATCCAGCCTTGAAAAAAAATATTGTTTGAAAAAAATATATGTTTTTGGTTAGAATTTGTAAAAACTACGTCTTGAAACCATATTTTTAGAAAGTCCACATCTTTGATAGTCCTATAAAAATATTCCTAAAAAATCCACGCGTTTGTTGGACAACTGAAAAAATATTCTAGAAAAAATCCTCGCCTTTGTTGGACACCTCATAAAACTATTCATTTAGGACCTTGTTGGACACTTGCAAAAATATTTGTCGAACACCTGAAAAAAATTGTTAAACATTCCACGCTTTTGAAGAGTTCTTGAGTATATATTGTTAACAAATCTAAACGAAAATCCAGCATTAAAAATATTTTTGATATACCCCTGAAAAATATTCATTAAAAACCCACGCCCTTGTTGGAGAGTTCTTTATTTTTTTTTTTTAAATCCAACCTTTTGGAAAAGCATCGAAAAAATTTTAAAACATGCAAATCATCGCCTTTGGATAGATATTGAAAACTATGTTTTTCAAAAACCACGCCTTTCATAGACCCATGAAAAAAATCTTTAAACAAATTGGGCCTTCGATAGAGTCTTGGAAAATATTTTTCAAAAAATCCACGTCTTTTATAGGCATCTGAAAAATATTTTTAAAAAAACCTAGCATTTTTATTGGCTTTGAAAAAATATTCTTTCAAAAGTCAATCTTAAAAAAATATTTTTTAAACATCCAAGCCTTTATATAGGCATAGAAGGCCTTAAAAAATATTTTTAAGAACTCCCAGCCTTTGGATAAGGCTTAAAAAAATATATTGAAAAAATCCAAGCTTTTTGGATAGACCTTAAAACAATATTTTTCAAAAACCACGCCTTCGGAATAAATATTACGATGTGTAAATTTTTAATGAAATCGATTATTCCCCTCGACTCCCAATTGTCTGAAACGGATTTCGTTAACCCAGTGGGTTTCAATTGTCAATTCCATTGTATTCATGTCAAATAAATCCTCATAGAGTAGGTTAACCCGGTAAAAAGTTCTATTGTAAATGCCATTTTAAATTTTTGTTCATTTTAGTTTGACATTAATTATTTATTGTGCCATTTAATACCATCTTTAAAAAACGCTAAATTGACACCACTGATTCTGTTTATACATTGGAATTCTCTTCAAGAGCGCGCTCTTTCGCTCTCTCTCACACAAAGTGGCAAAACGACGACGACGTCGTCGTCATCTTCTTCGTCGTCGTTTTGCCCCGTATGCACAACAACAAATGACGTAGTGATGTCATCAGAAATTATTTAGTTTTTCTTTTTTCCTCCAATTGTCCGGGTGTTGAATTTGCTGTCGTGCGTGAGCTATTCGAGATTATTTGCTGAACCGAAAGAAAAAAATTGGAAAACACAACAAAAAACCTGCACAGCATTGAATGATTTTTTTCAGAATTCTTCAACAATTAAATTAGAAAAGGTGTTTATCTAAAAAAATGTAATATTTAAAGAAAATAAAATAATTAATAATAAAATTATGTGTGTGTGTGACAAAAAAATTAAATGTTATTGAAACATATTTTTTTGGTGTGAATTGTAAATAACGGCAAATTGTGTATTCATTTGCCAAAAATGGAAGAAAAACCAAAGAATCAAACAACAGCAAAAAAAATTGAGGAAAAATATGTGTGTGTGAATAGAAGTGTTAATTGCATTGTTATTGTTTTCAAAAAATTAAAAAAAGTAAAAAATAATTTTATTTGTTTTTTTTTAATTATAAAAAATTGTGAAAAAATCAGTATTCTATGGAATTGTTTTTTTTTCTTGTATTCTTCATCTCCTGTCACTCTCAGCTGGTTGGTTGGTTGGTGAACAAAAATTATTCTCCTCCACCACTGTCCACTGTCAAAACACAACATGTTGGCAACAGTTTACTTGGGCCATGAAACAACCCCCACCCCCAACTGAGTGAAAAAAAATAACAAATGCTCACCAATAAAAAAAAAATAATAACAATAATTATTTTAAAAAAATAATAAATATTTTGCAACATTGTTGTTGTAATAAACGTTGCTATTATTTTTTTGCTCGTTCATGCTTTTAATTGTTTGCAAGTGGTCTGTCTCTCAGTTTTTCTTAAATGATTGCATTGAGTAAGTGTTGCATATGTGTGTTGAGTTTTGTTGTGTGTGTTCTTTTTTTTTAGATTCATTACGTCACTAGGCCTTACGACGTCGTCACTCGTTCATCGTCGTGTATATCTAGCCCACCTTTCTATTTTTTTCTTCCATTTTCGTTATTCTTCCCATTCTAATCTTTCCAATCAGAAGAAAAACTCTCCGAAACATAAAGATAAATTCCACATTGGAAAAATAACAACGTTAGATGCTTTATTTACCTATCTCCCATACCCCTACACCCCCTCCCATTCCTAATGACTTGCTCAACAACACATCATTAACTCTCTGACACACACTTGCAGGCCTGCTTTCTCACTCTCTCTCAGCCAATGTGTTGTTGTGTGCTCTCGTTTACATTAGTAAATGAAGAAGGCACCGTTCTTTTACTTTTCTTCTTCTTCTTTCTCTTAATACACAGCACTTACATATTAAAGTGGTGGTCTGGCCTATGGTATTTCGTTGGATTGTGCGAGTGTGATATGCAGATAAATACGTAGCAGCGAAAAAAGATAAAATAAAGAAATGAGCAAAAAAACAAAAACATTTTGTTACTTGCTTTGGCACAGCCAACAACAACAATAATAACAACAAAAGAAAATATTAAAAGAAAACCAATTGGTCTGTAAAAGTGATGTGTGCGTGTGAGTTTGTGATGTTTATTTTTCATTAAAAAACATCAAAACAGTGTAGAGTGAACGTTATAATAATGAAAGACCAATAAAGAAGAAGCAGAAGGTGATGATGATGATGTTGTTGCTTTGACTACGACACGATATGTTACGTAGCCCCCCCAACCGTACCATGCACACACATGACTACATTGTCGTGTATACGTATAACTCCAACCAACAACGACGACGAAATCATCGGCACTCATCAACAGCACTCATCGGTCATACTGTTGTTGTTGGTTAGAGAGCAACGGCGACGACGACGTCATGACGTCATTTCATAAAAATAACAACACACAGCCACAGTCAGCCAGTCAGCAATAGTGTTTTGAATGAATTTGCTGCATGCAATATCAGACTACAAAACTTGGTTTGTTTTGTTTGCTCTGTTTTGTTCTTTTCATGTGGTAATGGGATTCTTATTAGATTTGCGTGTGGAGAGCATGCAGTTTTCTCTCTCTGGCTGGCTCGATTGCTTGTTCAGTGAGTAGTGACTTATTGCAATGTTAGTTATTTATTAATTGATTTGTAATAAGAGGTATTTGTAGTTGGTTATCAATTTTGCAGCCAAAAAGAAAGGAAAAGTGGAAGTGATCCTAAATATTTATATAAAATATAACATAATCACAGGTGAAAAGTATTAATGAAATTCATGAGAGAATTAGAATTATATGCGGCGGATGAAAAGTGGATACAATCTCTGAGGTTTCGGTTTTGCTGATGTACATTAGGTATTTATTTCAAGAATTCCAGCTTCAAATGAAGAGGGCCCCTTCAATGTCAAGGAACTCAGCCAATGTGTAACCAGAGGTCCAAGGAACTCAGCCAATGTGTAACCAGAAGTCTTCTCGATATAACCGACATGTATGGCAGTGCCTAATGATTTACCTAGTAGGAGATTGGCAACTCACCTGGGAGTTGTAAATCTCCCGGGTGGCGGATGGGAAGGGGGGTATTCATGATGTGCAGAGTGAAACTGACCCAGGTTATCTAGGTCAACTTTTCTCTGCACTTCGTGGAAACCTTGGGGATCTTCGGATCCCCGTGGGCCAAAATGGATCAGAGTAGTGCCCTTAAATTAATTAACTACGATGGGTAAACGGGAGTTAATAACCCAATACTGGCGGCAATCGTGGGTATGTCACAAGCCACGGATCGTCGAGATCAAGCGATTGTGATTCTGCTTTTCTAGATGTGGATGCCTTGGCACCAGCAGCTGTATCTGTTACAAGTGCATCAATTTCAAATCCGAACGATGACGAGCCGGCTATTCTTTTGGAAAACAAGCAGGTCAAGACTGATGAAAATTAGTATCTAGCTGCCATGACTGTAGTTTTGGGAGGGGACGTCTAGAGGATTAATGTAAGGAAATCTTCGACCAGTTAGACAGACTGGTACCGGAAGAGCAATGTTGGCAATACGTTTCCCGGGGAACTGCTCCTGAATCTCAACCTAACTGATGATGAGCTGGACACCACGGTGATCCCAGCCAAGTCTACACAGGGGGATTGTTGTAGGGAAGTGCAGGCCCTGTTGATCGACCGACTTCAAGTTTGACTACAACAGGTCCTGTGTCGGCACTTGCCGACAATAAACTTCAGAGGCAATCTGCGACGGAGGCGATGTTCGACGATGGGGAATCTGTCGAAACGTCAGCAACGGACAGCGGCTCAAATTTTGGGAATGCCCGATAAGTAGCTGATGCGAAACACTACAAACGTGCTGTTTCGTATCTCCGCAAATTCGTAGTGCGAAACGCGAATTTGATTTCGGAGAGAGAGGTTCACTTCATCAAGGGCAAGATGAGATTCGTAAGGAAGTTCGAAAGAATTTATCCGCACGCTCTCCATCCTGAACTCCAGATGGATAAGATCACCCTCGCGAATCCTAATGCTCGCATAAAAGTTGTGGAATCGGTGAAGTCCACTGTCTCTGACAAAGATGCTAAGCCGAATTCTGATCTGAAGCCCAGCTCGAAACCAAACCCTAGTCAAAAGGCAATGGAAAATGCTACTGAGAACATCCAGAAACAAAATGTCAGACATAAGCCCGATTCTACGCCTAGCGACAAAGGTGAAGCTAAAGCTTTGGGTGGACCTACCAGTGGTCGGAATAGGAAGAAGGGAAAGTCCGGCAAGGAACCATCGTCAAGAGTATCTCTATCAAAATTGGTCCACGTACCGTCGTTATTTATATTTAAGATTTTTAGACATTACTTTGCGAAATCTAGCCGCTTCGTTCACACCTGTCAAATCTTCCCACCAAAAATTTAGCATTGCACAGTCCATGAAAATTTCGATCCGGCCAAACATAATTTTTATTTATTCATTTTTGAGGTTTCTGAACATCCGGCCAAACATAATTTTTATTTATTCATTTTTGAGGTTTCTGAACATCTTTTTCCAGCAGAATTCGTTGTAACCGGATATTTCAAATTCAATTTTGAGGGTATCCCCCACATTACTTTTTATACCACTTAGCCTTATGCCTAATAAGGTTATATACACCCTGTTTCAATCAAAATTTGCCTTTTCGAAATGTCGGTTTTAAGTCGATTTACAACTGTCCGACAGACCTCTTTCTGGCTGGTGCGCACGTTATCTCTAGAGGGCAGTAACCGAAAGTTGTAACTAAGTTTAAGTTCGAAGATGGCGATGGAGAATCCTTAAAAAATTCTAGCAAGATTTAGCTATGGCCTTCCTAAGGATCTTCCGAAGGAATCGAGATAAATGGAATAACATATGACGGGCGGCTTGAATTTGATGAAAAGGAACTTCTATTTCATTAATTATATTCCGCAAACTGAAATGCATGATGTTCAGCACGAAATTTTGCAAACTTGCAAAAAACGGATGATGTTATGCATTATGCGTCACCACTGCTCAATCATGTGAATAACATTTATTTCATTTCATGAGATTCATAAGGCCAACCTCAATGGCAAAGCTAGGTAAAAAATGCATATTCTCATGTTTTTATGGATTAGGATATGAGCCTGATTTTTGTATACACACCTTTCCAATGAAATTCATTGACGATGAGTGTTTCAAAAAAACAAAAACTAATTTAAATAAATGTTTGCTTGCGAACAATCTCTCATTTCATATCTTGACTCGTTTTCAAAAATATTTAGAAACATTTTAGGCCATTATTCTTTTCTTTTCGCTACCCTCCATTTCTAAGTTATTCATACACGTGTTTCACATAGGAAAATTTGTGTGTTTTGGATTTTTGTTGTGTTGTTCTTTTTTTCTGCCTATGCTAATAAAAAAAATAAAGTTCGCCACAGTTGGTTGTTGTCGGACGATGACGATGGTGACACACACGATGATGACGACTGTGACGAGAAATTCATGCTGTCTGAATGATGGTGGCGATGGTGTTGCTGATGATGATGTTTGTTGATGGCGTTAACATAAAACCAAAAATGAAATACCCAAGCTAAAAAAAACAAATAAAAACACCAACAACATTCCACATAAGTCATTTGAATCATTATTTTTTTTTTCAAAATATTAATGTTCGCAGATATTTTTGTGTGGTTTCAGAGGCTGTAACCAAAAACAAAAAATTAAGTCAATGAATTTTTCGACGCAATATATTTAAATGTAATTTTTTTTCTAAGGTGGAAGGATAGATATTTTGTGTCAGGTTGGAATGGATATTTATTTGATTTTATTTATTTAATCCCAAAAATACAATATGATGTCATTAAGGCCTATTTTAATTAAATTGCAAACTATACTCCAAAACATGAGAATTTAAATTTCTATATTATTAAAAAAGTTGACATACTTTAAGGGTAGAAAATTTGAGGTAGAACTACTCCAAATCATTTTAAATTTATTGCAGTGTTTTTTTTTATTATTAATAGATATTTATTTTTATTTATTTCTAAATTTTGATTGAAAAGAGTAGCTTTCTTTAAACCAATTGAAGAAATTTGTCGCCCCCACTGCATATCGCTTTGTCAAATACTTCTTTGGCCTTAGGGCTTTTGATTATTGTTGCAGCTAAATATATGAATGTTATGTTTTTTTTCGAATCTTTATCCACATTGCTTGTATAATGTAGATACAATATCTACATTTTTTATACAGTGTAAATACATCATCTACAATATTCAGACAGTGCATATGCAATAACCACATTGTTTGGATAGTGTAAATACATTGCCCATATCATATACATTGTTTGGATAATGTAGATACATTTATTCACATTGTTGTGATAATGAAGATACATTATCCACATTATTTAGTCAGTGTAGATACATTATCTGCAATATTTAGACAGTGTAGATACATTATCTACTTTGTTTGGATAGTGTAGATACATTTTCCACATTGTTTTGATAATGTAGATACATTATCCACATGGTTTAGATAATGTAGATACATTATCCACGTGGTTTAGATAATGTAGATACAATATATAAATTATTTAGACAATGTAGATACATTATCCACATTGTTTGGATAATTTAGATTCATTATCTGCAATATTTAGACAGTGTAGATACATTATCCACGTGGGTTAGATAATGTAGATACATTATCTGCAATATTTAGACAGTGTAGATACATTATCTGCAACATTTGGACAGTGTAGGTTAATTATCTACATTGTTTGGATGTAGTAGATACATTATCTGCAATATTTAGACAGTGTAGATACATTATCCACATTGTTTTGATAATGTAGATACATTATCCACATGGGTTAGATAATTTAGATACATTATCTGTAATATTTAGACAGTGTAAATACATTATTTGCAGATACATTATCCAATTTGTTTGGGTTATATGAATACATTATCTGCAATATTTAGACAGTGTAGATACATTATCAGCAACATTTGGACAGTGTAGATACATTATCCACATTGTTTGGATAATGTAGCTACATTATCTGCAATATTTAGACAGTGTAGATACATTATCCACAGTGTTTGGATAATGTAGATACATTATCCACATTGTTTTGATAATTTAGATACAATATCCACATGGGTTAGATAATGTAGATACATTATCTGCAATATTTAGACAGTGTAGATGCATTATCTGCAACATCTGGACAGTGTAGATACATTATCCACATTGTTTTGATAATTTAGATACAATATACACATGGGTTAGATAATGTAGATACATTATCTGCAATATTTAGACAGTGTAGATAAATTATCTGCAACATCTGGACAGTGTAGATACATTATCCACATTGTTTGGATAGTGTATATACAATATCCACATGGGTTAGATAATGTAGATAAATTATCTGCAATATTTAGACAGTGTAGATACATTATCTGCAATATTTAGGCATTGTAGATAGATTATCTACATGGTTTGGATTGTGTAGATACTTCTTTTTTCGCGTAATATTTTCCAAAATTCCCATCTCCTCCTCGTTTTACTCTCTCCGTTGTGTTGCTGTTGATTATTCGTACGTACGGTTGGATGGATGGTGTTGAGCTAAGCTGGAATTGTCACGAGGTGACTCATATCCACTAAGCCTCATTTGTTGTGACGGCGGTGACGATGACGACGACCACGACAAGACAGACAACAACTGGGGCTCTACAAAATTAAGCCGATCGCCGATTTGCTGCTGATGGAGAATATTGTTGTTGTTTATTTATTTTCGTTTCATTTCAAGTTTTAAAGAAAAACTCGATTTATTTTTGCGTCAAAATTCGGTGTGTGTGCGCGTGTGTGTTTGTTGTGCTCTTTGATTGTTAAACAATTAATAACAAATGTTGATTTACAATTTTTTTAATTTTAATTTCAGAACTTGTTAAACTAAATTTAATAATTTATCGGTTTTTGTTTACAGTTTAAATTAATAGAACTTCAAACTGGATAATTTACAAAGTTACGTCATTGTTTGGACCTCCAACTCGGCTGTAGGAACAAAACCACCGCTGTATAAAAAACCAAGACAAAATCACCACCGATTACGTCCCCGTCTAATTAAATTCGAGCCAGTGTAATTGAGTAAAAACAAAACAACAACAAAAACACCACACATCTTTCGTGTGCGTGTGTGTGTTTGTGTCTGCATATGTGTGTCTGAATGTGTTTGTGTTCTGATAGACCTGTTGTAATAATACGCGGTTTGTGGAATACACGATTCTTCTTCGACAGAGCAGATTTGTGTGTTGGGAAAACAAAAATCAACAAAAATTTCGAGATCATCAAAACGCGATCAGAAGAAATTTACGGCTCACTTGCTCGATCGCTACCTCACTCTACACCTGTTCTAAGACTTTAGATAAGTAAGAACAGAAAAAAAGTAGCAAACTCCAAACTGACAACAAAGTTGCTAAGTGTAGTAGGGTAGTGAGGCGTCGAACCAAAAGTCGTTCCTTCGATTTTGTGGGCAAACGAAGAAAAGTGCCAATATAAAGAAACTAGTCAAACTGAAGCAGTTGTCGGAAGACGTTACGGTGCTGTTGAAAATCGAAAAAATGGACAGCATCGTCGAGGAGAACGGTAACTCCTCGAATAATATAGATGATACAGCGGCGGGTGGTGGTGGTGGCAATGGTAGCGGCGGTGGTGGTGGCGGCTTAGTTGGTCACAATCTATCCATAACATCATCCTCACAGCAGCAGCAACAGCAACAACAACCTGCCACGGTACAAACGACACAAATGAATCTATCCAACTCAAATAGTGTACAACAGCAACAACAACATCAACAACAGCCACCACCTCCTAGCCAACAAACATCAGCGGTCCCCGTACCGATATCGGTGGCAGCCGCAGCTGCTGCGGCCCTAGCAGCTGGTTCTGTTTTAACCCCTAATCCTCCTGTTGTACAATATTTATCAAATCCCCATGGTTTGCCCGTAAGTTGGTCATGACATATTTTTGTTGTTTCTTTTTTAACATTTTTTTGTTGTTATTTGCAGGTTCAGTCTGTAATACAAGCGGCCAATCAATCGTCAGTTATACAAACAGCGGCCGGCAACAATTCCCAGACACATGTTGCCATACCCAAGGGTACTGTTCTATATAAAAATAATGCCACAGTTATACATACAACATCAGGCAATGCTGTCCAAGTAAGTGTTGACCACCCAACGAAAAAGAACAACAATAATAATCAGAACAAAGCAGACAAATTGCAGTCACCCTTTTTCCCCTACAACATTTGTATTAGGTTGTCCCATAAGTTTCTTCCCTTTTCATACCGATTTGTATATCCCATCTTGATCAAATGCCTATGTACCGTTGTCTTGGGAATGTTAGTGTCATCCACTATCTCTGCGGCCGTTGGGGTCTTCATCTTGCAAATCAAAATTACCGTAGTCGTAGTACCCCACCCGTAAATGTTGCAATCTCGTCTGCAGTGTCCTTCGCACTCTTGCCTTTTTTATGCCGTAAATGCATTTTTAGTTCCCATATTGAACGGTGCAGAATCAAATTTAAAAGAGGCTTTGTCACCTACGAAACGTACTTTAAAAGAGCTCTGGGACGACTGAAACCGATACCATAAACGGCTAAGAGATAAGCCTGCATGTTTATGTAATCGGAAGAAACTTTTGGGACAAACCTAATATTCCCCTTCATGTACGTCTGTCTGTAGAAATCTCGATAGAGATTGCAATATTAATGATAGAGCTCTGAAATTTGCACAGACATTTGACAGAAAGTTTAGTAGCTGCAGCTTGATACGTTTGACCATGTCGATGTCCGAGATTTGATGGCATAGCTCATGGTTGATTCGAAGGCGATATTCACCGTCAGCGCAGATCGGCCCATAGATCTTCCGAAGAGTTTTTCGCTGAAACAATCTAAGAGTTGCCTCATCTATATGAGCAAGTACTCATGCTTTAGATCCATACAATAGCCCGGGTAATAACAGCGTCTTGTAGAGTGTGAGTTTGTCCTGGCGAGAGGTGGCTTTGCTTTTGAGTTGCTTACTTATACCATAGTAACATCTGTTGGCCAACACTATTCTCCTCCAAATTTCAAAACTTATGTCATTAGTTTTGTTTATGCCGATATCAAGTGCCCCAGTTGGTTCGAGTCTACTGGACGTCTTGCGCTTTGATACCATTAACTTGGTCTTCTCGCCATTCACTGTCAGACCCACTTTGGCAGACTTCTTCTCATTTCGTCCAAAGGTGGCTGTTACCGCTCGCAATGTTCGACCCATTATGTCGATGTCGTCGGCTTAGGCGAGTGAGATATTCTGTTTGGGGTACAGAGTGCCATATCTATTCACATTCGCATCTCCTTTGACCTTTTCCGAAAGGATGTTGTACAAGTCACACGACAAACTGTCACCTTGTCTGAATCCTCGTTAAGTATTGAAGGGCTCAGATAGGTCCTTTCCGATTTTAACTGCTGATCTTGTGCCATTAAAAGTTATCCTGCATAACCGTATTATTGACCATTTGCTTTTTTTGTGCACGGGACACAGGATGCTGAGGTTGCAATCATTATTCCTCTATCCAATTTGTACTAATCAGCTGGTGCATGCTCCTGACCAGCATCTGACCACCAGTCTTGAATAGTTCGGCTAGTAACCCATCGACTCCTGCTGCTTTATTGTTCTTCAGCTGATTGATTGCTCATCAGGCAGGTGGGTAAGTTGAGCAGAGTAGGCTTCTGCTATCTGTTGGGTTTGCAGTTTTACGACGTCGAATTTCCGTGTTACATTAGATCGCAACTTTGCTGCTACATTACGATGGGTGCGAATCGATGATCCCAATCGATATTCGCTCCTCGTATCGATCGAAAGTCTAATCTGGTTCTGCTAACTACCATGTTTTTTGCAGCCGCGAAGTCAATTAACCTCATGCCGTTGTCGAATGTTTCTTCTTGGAGGCTGAATTTTCCGACGGTGGGACCAAAAATATTTTCCCTTCCGATTTTTGCATTAAAATCTCTCCTAGCAGAATTTTAATGTCATGACCAGGGCAGCGGTCATATGAAGTTTCTAGGCTCTCGTAAAAAATGTCTTTGGTCTTTTCATCTTTGTCTTCCATCGGAGCATGGGCACAAATACCACTGATGTTGAAGAACTTCGCTTTTATACGGATTATAGTAATTCGCTCATCTACTGGAGTGTATCTGGAGACGAGGTCTTTTATTCTCCTATTAACCATAAATCCGCATCCAAATCCATGTCTCGTTTCATGGCAGCTATAATACAGGGCGTAATCATTTGATTTACTTACCCCAGTCCCTTTCCACCGCATTTCCTGTAAGGCAATAATATCGGCTTTGTAATTCCTGAGTACATTCTCCAAGGCTAATCACACATCAGCTCACTATCTCAACGGGTGATGAAAATAACTACCCCAGGTGACACGGCGGGAAGGTCTGTGTCCACAATTGAGATGAAAGAGATTGAAAGATAAGTCTGGGCTTTCCAATGTTAAAGCAAGCGTATAGGCCAGAAAGCCCTTTCAGATCGTGAAATACAATGAACGAAAAATATTCTTTAAAAATCTTCTAAAATATTCTTTAAAAATCGCTTTTTTTTAAGTCGAGAATTTAGAGATAACTCAGTAAAGAGTAAATGTTACATCGCTAAAGAAAAAATATCATAAAAATATTTACTCCCATTATTTCCCCCACATGACCCCCACCATAACCTATAATTTTTTTTTCCTGTTTTATGACAAATTTAATTCCCCAATCTATGTTCTTTGATTGATGATATTGTTATGTAAATCCTTTCATGATTTGTTTTTTACTTATTTTTATCCAATCATCATGATCATCATCACCTATCCAAAAAACAACCTTGACAACGAACACAACAACAACAAAAATTTTGAAACGACAACAATCAAAAAATAACTGAAGCTTCCTCCAAATTTCCCCTGCAAGATAAAAACCGAACAGAATACCCACCACCTTGATACAAATAGTGAGGATAGTTATACCGATGAGGATTCACCACGTGGCCGAAGAGAACTAACACGAAGACCATCGTATAATAAAATCTATTCGGAAATAAGTGGACCCGATATAACAGGTATGTCTAATAATGAAAAGTTGTCTTTTTGTCTAAAAACGTTTTATTTTTTCATCACATTTCCTCACATTGCTGTTAACAAGATTATGCAAAGTTGGAAAATAATTTTCATTTTTTGTGTCTTATAATCATTCATTTTTGTCTCTGTCACAATCTTCACACATATAAGAAAAATCATTGCAAATAATATCGAATCAAAATTGTTGCATATTTAACCAATATTGTTTAAAAGCTTCACTTTACCACAACAACAACAGCAACAACCACTGATATTTGTATTCGCCTTCTGTGTGTCGTCCGTCATCATGATCATCAACATCATTTTTTATTTTGGTTTTAATTATTCAGATGAAGAGCAGTTCATTTATTGTATTCAAATGTTATTTACTTGTTTTAAAATATTGTTCATTGTGTTATTAAACATTTAAAGTGCAAAATTGTTGCATAGCCCCTTGAGCATATGATATCATTTCTGTATTGCATTTATATTGTTTTTTTTCTAATTAATTGTGTATAAACTATTCATACTTTTTGTAATTAATCATCATCATCTTATATCATTGTCATATTTTTCCAACTCATATACAGATAACAGTTGAACCTCCTCTATATATTTTGGAACTTTATAATGGATTTTAAATTAGCTAAACACAATATGTATGGAAATTAATCGACTTTTAGTCCTGGGTGCCCAAAAAAGAAAGAGGATAGTAAGGAAATATCCACGCTTTGAAAATATTCTTAAAAATCCTTCAGAGAATCCCTCAATATTTTCAGAAAGCGCATCAAAATTGATGGTGGAAGTCAGACAATCCTTCTAAAAATAATGAAAATATTCGCACGAACATGGTTTTCAAATAATAAAGATAGTGAATGCTGTGGGTCTCTTGTGTTAAGGAGAGAATATTTAGTTAAACAGGGATCTATTTTTGTATACAGTCCACTTCAGACAAGAGATTATTCTTATTGAATGATTGTCAACTAGTAGAAGATAGGAGTTTCATATGCCACACCTGGTATTTTTTTTTGATTTTTCACTCAGAAGTCCCCATTTTATGCGCTACAGACTGATAAGCACAAGCATGTAAATGCACCACAAAGAAAAACGCGATTTCACTCCGCGAAGAATATCCGTGCTAATATCCTTACAAGGCAAAATTTAAATAACAAAAATTAATTCAGCTGAGCACGGCTAGGGCCATCCACACACTTCCAAAACGGTTGCGCAAAATCATGTGTATGCCATAGAAGCAATTGAGGGTGTGTGGATTAATTATCCATCGCTACAACAAAAATCTGCTTTGAAAAAAACTGTTTCTAGAATGAAGACAAATGTCGAACTTTGACAAATTTGAATTTAATTCGCATATGCAATTTTCGCATCAGGATGAAATAAATACATGTTATCAATATACGACCTTTGTAAAGCCACATAGCCCAATATGCCTGGTGAGCCGCTTAACCAACGGCGAAACGTGTCGCAGAATGGTGGGTACGTAGTTTCTTCTCCTGGCTTTCCTCTTCATTGCAAAAATTAGATCATTAAGCACGACTCGAAAGAGTATAAATTACTCACTTAAAAATTACTTTCAAATACTTTGTTCAAAGGTGGCTGTTACCGGTCGCAATATTCGACTCATTATATCGATGTCATCAGCGTAGGCGAGTAACATATGTTATTTGGTGTACTGAGTGCCATTTCTGTTCACCTTTGACCTTTCCCAGCAGGATGTTAAACAGGTCACACGACAAACTGTCACCATGTCTGAATCCTCGTTGGTTGTTGAAGGGCTTTCCGACTTTAACTGTTGATTTTGTGCCAGTTAAAGTTATCCTGCATAGCCGTATTAATTTTGTAGGAATACCGAACGCAGACATGGCTTTAAACACCTCTGAACGGATGGGGCTGTCGAATGCGGTTTTATAGTCGACGAATAGGTGGAACGTATTGATGTGTTTTTCATGGGTCTTTTACAGGATTTGCGCAAAGTGAAAATCTGGTCAATGGTGGATTTGTCAGGTCTGAAGCCTCTCCTCGGCGTCATCTAGCATAATGGGCGTCATCAGTGGTAATGGTGATCGATGTCAGGAGGGAGGGGGTACAAAACTTGTATAAGATTCGCTTGTAGAATTTATAACTGAGAGGTTTCAGGGGTACAATAAGTTACTTTGTCTGCTTTGTCTCATTTAAGGGCGCATTACCCTCTTACTTTCTGAGACTGCTAGGTAGTAAAAAAACCTATGTTTGATTATAATCGATACTAAAGTGAACTGTACGTTAAAATTGTCAAAAATGGGAGCTATACGGTACGGTTTTCCCAATTTTCGTTTAAATCGGACAAATCATGAGAGTTTAGAACACCATTTACCAAAAAATCGGACGAAACTATATATGGGAGCTATATCTAAATCTGAACCGATTCCAAAAAAAAAACTTTGCACAGTTCATTCTATACTCAATTCAGAACCTTATGCAAAATTTCGTGTAAATCGAAATAAATATAGGGTCTTAGGTGCACCATTTACTGATAATTGGACGAACATATGGGAGCTACATCTAAATCGGAACCGATTTCAGCGAAAGGTAACACTCAATACGCCATAGAAAATTTCCTGTAAATCGAAAGAAATGTAAGGGATTTTTGGCACCATTTTTATAAAATCTCACGAACATATATATGGGAGCTACATCTTATTCTGAACCAATTTCAATGAAATTTAGCACACATCATTCCAGAGTCTAATAATTACGCTATATAAAATTTGGTATAAATCTAATGAAATAAATATAAATAGGGCTATGTCTTCTGTTGTCAAATTTGCATAAAATCGGACTATATATGGTAGCTATATCTAAATCTGAACTGATTTCAAAAAAACTTGCACATGATATTCTATACTCAATTCAGAACGCTATGCAAAATTTCGTGTTAATAGTAAAATATATATAGAGAATTTGGTGCTACATTTACCAAAAATTATATATGGGAGCTATATCTAAATCTGAAACCATTTCTATGTTCAATTCAATACGCTATGCAAAATTCCGTGTAAATCGAAAGATATATAGGGGCTTTGTATCATTTACATTAAATCTGACACAAACATATATATCTATATATACATATATATGTGCCTGTGCCAAATTTCATTCAATTTGGATCAAAAATGCGACCTGTACTTTGTTAACAATTTAACGTGGACAGTCCGTATGGACATGCATACTTCGACTCAGAAAGTGATTCTATGCATATTCTCAAAAGAATATAGGGCATGCGGCGAAAGATATACAAATCAGAATATTCCCAATTTGTGTTTTTTTTTTTCATATTTTATTGCGATTTCATTATATATTCTTTTTAATTTTTCTGAGGCGGTCGATCTGAATTATTGCGGTTAATTTTTATTTACTACAATTTCAAAAACAAAAAATATTTCATATATAAATAATGAAAATGTAAGAGTTACATATTACATCACAATAACAACAAATATTATCATACATAATAATACATACGCACATACAACACACTCACACATAAGTACATATACATAAATAACCTACCAGATAAATTCTTCCATTCATGACTTTACGAAAAAAAAACAATAATCAGCTTGCTGGACCAACATCTTCGAACATTCAATGGCTAACAACAAAAAAATTGCACCGTTTGGCGTCGACTTTGTATACGTAACCCAGCAAACAAAAAAAAAACATTGTGTCCTGCAGGAAACAGTAACAGATCATGCCATTATTTTCATATTGTGTGTGTTGTACGTAACCCAGCAAACAAAAAAATCATTTGTGTCATCATTTGTCTGTAATTAAATAACAATTTTTTTGTCTGGCAAAAACATTTTTCTAACCCAAATCAACTCTATATTGCTAACTGAAATCATCTAACAACTACCTCCCTTCACCCGAAAAAATGTACTAACTCGTTACAAACACGCAAAAAATATTTTTTTTTTTTGTTTTTGTAAAATATGTCCTTACTTCCCTCTTCTTGTATTTATTGCCACCCGCAACAACAACAACCACATGCAAAAAAAAAATGCTTCTAAATATTTCTTTCATTAAATCAAAAAAAGTTCATAAATAAATGTTTTTGTTTATTTTTTTCGATTACTAACAAATTTCAAAATATGAAAAATTAATTAATTTAATTTTTTTATTGTTTATTTCTTCTTCTTTTTTATATTCTTTTTTTCCTCCCACCACCAAACCAAACCAAAAAATTTGATTGAAACTCTGTTGTGTTTTTCCAACTCCAAAAAAATAATGGCAAAATTGATTATTGCGTCCGTTCGCGTCCCTCCAACAAACCAACCAACCACATCCAACTGAACAACAAAAACTACGACAACAACAAACCACACTATATTATAACTCCTTTACTTTTTTTATTATGGAAACTCTTACATTTTCATTGATTTGTTTGTATGCGAAAGGTGGACCAAATTTACAAATGTCAGATAATGTTGGTATACCCGCCTTAGCACCTGGTTCGGCTGGATCCGGAACTGGTCCCTTAATACATTTACCTCCCGAAAATTCGTCAACATTTTATTTATCCAATAGGCTACCTTATAATCCCAGTAAATATCAACACAATTTTAATTTTCAAAAAACAAAAAAAAAAAAAAAAGAAAACCAAAATGGTTTTGTAGATTTCTGTATTTTTTAATTTTTCTACATGTGATGGAGATCAATACGATTTAAAAAAATATCTATATAAATTTTTAAGATCGCTATAAAGTAAAATTTATGCCAAATTTTAAATTTTCTTCGATATCATAAAGGAAAATTCGTTATCGTAGTAAAAAGTAGTAGTAGTAGTAGTACCGGAAACGACCAATAATTTTTTAAAATTGCTACAAAGTAAATTCTATGCAAAATTTGGTGTTAATCGAGTGAAATATAAGGGCTCTGGTGCAACATTTACATAAAATTGGGCGAACATATATATGAGAGCTATATCGAAATTTGAACCGATTTCAATGAAACCTATCACTTATAACTGTAGAGTCAATTAAATTCGCTATGCAACATTTCGTGTTAATCGAGTGAAATATAGGGTCTCCAATACACCATTTACATAAAATCGGACGTAGATATATATATAGAGCTATATCGAAATCTGAATCGATTTTAATAAAACTTAGTACTCATCATTCTAGAGTCAATTAAATTTGCTGTGCAAAATGTCTTGTAAATCGTAAGAAATTTAGGGACTTTGGTACAACATTTACATAAAATCGGACGATCATATATATATTATATATATGATCATATCGAATTCTGAACCGATTTCAATGAAATGTAGCACACATCATTCCAGAGCCAATTAAATACGCTTTGCAAAATTTGGTGTACATTGAATGAAATATAGGGGCTTTGGTGCACCATTTACATAAAATCGGTCGAAAATATATGAGTGAGTTACATCTAAATCTGAACCGATTTCAATGAAGTTTAGCTCACATCATTTCAGAGTCAAATAAGTACGCTATGCAAAATTTCTTGTAAATCGGAAAAAAATTAGGGGCTTTGGTACACCATTTACATAAAATCGGACGAAAATATATAGGGGAGCTATATCTAATTCTGAACCGATTGCATGAAATTTAGCACACATCATTACAGAGTCAATTTAGTATGCTATGCAAAATTTGGTATACATCGATTGAAATATAGGGGCTCTAGTGCACGATTTACATAAAATCGGACGAAATCATATGATAGAGCTATATCTAAATCTGAATCGATTTCAATGAAATTTAGCACGCATCATTTCAGAGTGAAATAATTACGCTATGCAAAATTTTGTGTAAATCGAGTGAAATATAGGGGCTTTGGGCACTATTTACATAAAATCGGACGAACATATATATGGGAGCTATATCTAAATCTAAAGCGATTTCAATGAAACTTACCCCACGTGATTGCAGACTCAATTCAGTACTCTATGCAAAATTTGGTGTAAATTGAGTGAAATATACGGTCTGTGTTGCACCATTTACATAAAATCGAACGAACATATATATGGGAGCTATGTCCAATTCTGAATCGCTTTCAATGAAATTTGGCACAAATCATTCCAGAGTTAAATATGTACACTATGCAAAATTTGGTGTAAATCGGAAGAAATTTATGGGCTTTGGTGCACCATTTACATAAAATCGGTCGAAAATATATGAGGGAGTTACATCTAAATCTGAACCGATCTCAATGAAATTTAGCACACATCATTCTAGAGTCAAATAAGTACGTTATGTCAAATTTAGTGGAAATCGAATGAAATATGGCGGCTTTTTTGCGCCATTTACATAAAATCGGACGAAAATATATGGGGGAGCTACATCAAAATCTGAATCGAACATCGCTTGCACATACACAAAGTGGTCCCGTCTGAATTTTGAACTTTGAACCTTACTGGTTAAAATTGAGATATTATAGTCTTCGAACAACTATCGAAATCGAAACCGTAACCTAAATGACCAATCAAATCGTTACGATTTCCATCACAAACATTTTTCAATCTTCCCTTTTTTTGTTATCCCGAATTCTACAAAACCATTGAGGCTAATTGCGATTGATATATAATTTTTTTTTCTAATTAATTTCTATTTTTTCCTTCCTTCCTCCTAGATAACAATGTCATTGCCGAAGATCAAACGCGAAAGCGTGAAATTCGCCTACAAAAGAACCGAGAAGCCGCGCGTGAATGTCGTCGGAAAAAGAAGGAGTATATCAAGTGCCTGGAAAATCGTGTGGCGGTGCTGGAAAACCAAAACAAGGCTCTAATCGAAGAGCTGAAATCGCTCAAGGAGCTATATTGTCAGACCAAAACAGATTGAGACAGACCCCCCAGTCATCTAGATGATAATCGGGCGCAGCAGCAGCAAATTGTTGTAACAGCGGAGCAGGAGCAGGAAGAACACCAGCAAGAAGTATCAAGAACTGGAGATGATGTGGAAATAATTGAAGAGGAAGTTGAAATAGTGGGGGAGGCAGAGCCAAATGATGTCAACGATGTGGAGGAGGAGGGTGAGGAACAGGAATTTAGTGAATCGCAAGAATTTGAATTGATAATTCCAGCAGCACCACCACAACAAAAATCGCCAAGTAGCAGTAGTAGCAGCAACATTTCGGTTCTAAACAAGTCTGCAGGCTCAGCACTTATGTCGAACACCACAACATCACCAGTCTCCCCACGGCTAACATCTTCAGCAGCTCCTCCTCCATCCTCGGTTATAACTATACACAATGCCCATTATCTAGATGTACGCAAATCGTTGCTTCTACACAAAGCTTTGGTGGAGGATCCCAAAAAACAACAACAACAAGGTCGAGTGGTTGTGGTGTGTACCACCACTCCAAAGGCAACATCAACGGCGGTGGCAGCGGTTGCAGTTTCTCCTCCTCATCCTTCAACTGCTGCAGCTGCCATTTCTTGCATAAGGCCCACTACCTCGGCTGTAAATGATTGTGAACCTGATTAGAAATTTAATTCATCTTCTTCGTTATCTTCAAAAACACTTAAATTTATATTTTGAAAAATACAACAACAACAACAAAACTCATGGCGCCTAAAAACAAACACAAAAGTCAACACAAATTTAAGTCCGCTTAAAAAAAAATAATTTATTTAAAAAAAACTTGTCTTTTTTGTAAATATATAGCCCCCTGCAAATTTTTGTATTTAAGCCAAACTGGTTTTGAAAAAATATCAAAACAAAACTAATTTTGCTTTATAACTTTAAGCTAAGTTTATAAATGAAATGTAATATATTTTTTTTTAAATTGTTAAAAAAAACGAAAGCCAATCTCTTGGGGTTTTTTAAAAAAAGGAATTCACATTTTAAAACATTTTTTTTAAATAATGTTGTTATTTTTTAGGCTCAAATCCACAAAATAATTTGTTTTTAAATTTTCATTTTAAAAAATGGGAAGTAAGTTTTTTGGCGACAAAAACCAACTTTTCAACAATGATTTCTACATTAAAAAATAATGTAAACCTAAAAAATGTTATAGAAAAATTATTTTTTTCTTTTTTTATAATTATTAAATATTTATTAAGTCGTATAATTATTAATTATAATAATTATTATTATGTTTTTACACAAACAAAACGAAAATGATGAAAGAAAACCATGTACTGTAATTAACTTTTAAAGAAAATCACAACAACAAAGGAAAACTATTTTGTAAATTTTTCTAAAAAACAAACAAAACATTAGAAATTCTATTGTTTTTTTTATTTTTTACACACACCATTTATATACATATATAAATATGATAATGATGAAAAGAAAACTCTATCTAGTTGTTTATATATATTTAAATCTATATCTAAATCTAGGAAATCTTTAAGGCAATTTTTAAAAAATCGTCAACATTGTTTTTCCCCTCTACAACATATATATTTTGTTTTCTTTCTTGACCTTCACACCCACCCTCGTCTCGTCGTTGTCGTGTTGTCCTGTCCTGT
This sequence comes from Musca vetustissima, assembly GCF_032173495.1. Classification (NCBI taxonomy): domain Eukaryota; kingdom Metazoa; phylum Arthropoda; class Insecta; order Diptera; family Muscidae; genus Musca; species Musca vetustissima. Next base: position 32,684 of record NW_026877329.1, on the reverse strand, counting down.
CTTCATCGTTTTATTCTCTTCTGTATATCCTTTTCCAAAGAAGGCCAACGAAAGATGAATAAAAGCGAAATTCTCCATTTCGTAATTGAAATGGAAATGTCTTCTTTTTTTGATAATATCATAGTTTAGCATTATGTAACATAAACAAAAACAACAACAAAATTTTTTTGCTGTAAAAATAAAACAATGAATATTAAATGAAATAAAAAACAAATTGTACCAAAATTGAAATTTGGTAAAAAATAATTAAAGAACTTTATTTTTATTTTTTTGTATATTCTATATCATAATTAAAAGAAATTCTCGGTGTCAAAAAAAAATATATCAAATTTTTTAAATAAAACAAACCTATATAAGAATTTCACTTTAAAATTTTCAAGTGAACAGTCATCTACCCTTGAAGATGTAGTCGAATTTACTGTGTAAGCCTTTCTCAAAGTATAAACCTTTTTTTTTTCTTTTTTCCATTTAAGGCTAGAGAATGCGACACCGATTTTTCCACACGGTATTAAATTATAAACCGTTATTATTCCATGCATGGATGAAGACCTTCCTCCTTTATACATTCTTGTCGAAAATCAAATGTGAAATTCGTCTACAAATGAACCGGCCCGTGAATGTCGTTTTCGAAAATGGTGGTTGCAAAAAAAAAAAAGGTTCATGTTGCCGTATTGTAATTTAAGTTTGTAATATTTCTCAATATTTATACTCTTTACCACACTGTGGTACACCATGGTGGTATTATGCCTTTGTGCATATCTTTATAACAGGCAAAAGGAATCGATATAAGACCCATGGTTCCTTTTGAGAAATTCATAGAATCACTTTCTAAGTCGATTTATGCATGTCCGTCCGCCCATGTATTTTGTGTGAGCAAAGTACAGGTAGCATTTATGATCCGATCCGGTTCAGATTTAGATATAGCTCCCATATATAATTTCGTTCGATTTAAGGTAAATGGTGCATCAACGTCCCTATATATCTTTCGATTTGCACAAAATTTTGCATAGCGTACTGAATTAGGCATAGAATGACGTACGTGAAGTTTCGTGAAAGTCGGTTCAGATTTGGATATAGCTACCAAATATATTTTCGTCCGATTTAATGTTAATGGTGCACCAAATGCCCTATTTCTCTTTCGATTTGCACGAAATTTGGCATATCGTACTAAATAAAGTCTAGAATGATGTATGTTAAGTTTCGTGAAAATCGGCTCCGATTTAGATATAGCTGCCATATATAACTTCGTCCGATTAAAGGTAAATGGTGCACAAAAGTCTATATATTTCGATTTGCACGAAATTTGGCGTAGCGCCTAAATTAATTATAATTTCGTATAAGTATAATTTCGTCCGATTTAATAGAAATGGTGCATCATGGTGCATATATCTCCCGTTCAATTTCATGTCAATGTTATTTGGAAAAGGCGACGTCTGTTAGGAGCGTATGAAGAATATATCCATAGTGGTGAAGGGTATCATGTAGTCGGCCCAGTCCGACTTTCCTTATCTCGCTTGTGAAAATTGTTTCACTTTCACAATCTCGCGTTATTCTAAATGAATAGAGAAAAGCAAAAAATGCGAGATGCGGATTCAAATTTTCGAAAATGGTGGTGTCGTCCGATTTTATTTAAATTGTATATTAAACTCCCAATATTGGTCCGGGATTGGCACAGCGTACTGAATTAAGTCCAGTTTGATGTCTGTGGAGTTTTATTGAAATCGGTTCAGATTTAGATATAGCGTCCATATATATATTTCCATTCAATTTTATTTAAATGGTTTACCAAATAACTCAAGATTTAACAAAAGTGTACAACGTACCAAATTGGAATTTAAATAACGTGGATTGGATTTTTATAAAATATATATTCAGATGTAACCCCTATATATTTTCGTCTGAAAGTTTCTCCTAGCGAGATAAAATCTCAGTCAGCGCACTGTGCTGCAGCGTAGCAAATGTTGTATGACACGGTTGCTCAGTTAGGTCCAGATTCACATATAGCTCCCATATGGTATATGTATGGTTTTTATTGGTTCAGATATGTGTATAGGTTAGGTTTGGGGATGTGCAGTCACATGTGTGACTGCAACACTCTGAGACCGGTTAGGTCCGTTGTGATCATCCACAAGAAGAGATACAGCGAAGTGAAGAGACAAGAGATAGATCTGTAGGGGAGAGAAGATTAGTGAATTAAAGGAGTGAAGAGTGAAGGTCGATGGTCCTATGAGTCAGACAGAAAAAAGTGTTACGTGCCAAGGTTGTATGCTCCTAACCACTTTATGTGTCTAATTATGCTGTAGATTAAAGCAGGTTCGGTTGTTGAGAAGAGGCTGAGACTAGGTAGAAAATAAGCACCCATTAGTCTGTGTCGCCTGTAAGCCAGGGCTGGGCACTGGCACAGGAGATGCTCAATTGTCTCCGTCTCCTCCTCGTCAACACAGAGTCTACAGTAATCAATTGCATCGAGATCCCATTTACTAGTAAAGGCCCTGATGTTGCAGTGATCAGTGATGATTCCTGTCACCACTCTAATTTCGGCTTTACTCAGGTTCAATAGTGAGCGCGTTCTTTGGTAGACAGAGTCGGCCAAATGAATCTTGACATGTTGCACCTAGGTTCGTTGTGCCAAAGTTCACAGGCAAATTCAATTTCGCTCGATTCTATTTACAGGATATTGTACATATGAGCATCTATTGTATGTACCCAAAGTGGTGAAGCCCCGTCCGACTTTTGAACTTTCTTTACTGTCCTGTTTTTTTTTTAATTGTTTCTTTTTTATTGTTATATAAGGGGACCCACCCACACTCAGTGTTTTTACGAATGACGATAACTCAAAAACTCTTTAAAGGGTAGAACGAACAAATTCACGGTAAATTGATGTCCAGAAAAAGGCTGAATATGTTTGTTTCTAATTTTCACTCAAAACGACGCAAATCGAATCACCTTTTTCTATACATACACAAAATGCACTGAAATTTAATTTACTGGGGAAATGGATATTCAAAACAAGGAGGGTATACTGCTTAGCAGTATACCCTCCATTTTCAATAATGGCTTTCAGCTCAAGCTTACAATTTTCTCAAGCAGCTGAATCTGCACTGGCTGACTCTCGTTTTAATGCCACATTATTTTTTGAAGGTCGGAGTAAATAGAAAGAGCTTTATTTTTATTACGTCATTGCTCAGTGGCATTCTTCGCTTATTTTGATCATGTCTCCTAATTGAAAGAAGGGACTCCATCTTAACCAATAAAGGATTTCTTGCTATAGTATCTTCTTTAGATTGGAGTGGTGTGACAATTTCAGCTAATTGATTCATTTTATCACTGTCTCTGTTGAAAATTGTTCTTACTGTTGTAGGGGCTAGTCCAAGAGCTCTTCCTATATTAACAACTTTTTCTCCCGATTTAAAACGTTTTATTACGTCCAATTTTAATTCCAAACTTATTGATTTTCTTTTATTTCGACTCATTTTTTTACGTCCTTAATGTAATCTGGCGAATCACAAACTAAATTCTTAAATTAAATTCTTGCCAGAAGTTGTAAATGACAGAAATTATGCTAAATCAGGCACTGCAAATGCAAAAAATAGTAATCCACAATGTAGCTCGAACCGACGCAACTTGAAATTGCAACGACGCAAATCGAATTTTCTGGTTTTTGAAAAGCGACGCAACACGAAACGACGCAAGTCGGGGCTCTAATGTATATGTAACGGAATTGATAATATAAATCTACCGAATTTTATAAATCAAAGGGACTTTGAGAATATTTTCCAACCGATTTGGCTGTAAATCAATATTTTGAATTATTGTTGGGTGGAAAATCTACCTCAAATATAGCACCCATATAGCCGTGCCGTAAAATGTTTGGTATTTTTAGAATTTTCAAACCGAAATGACTGTAATTTGATATTTTGGATATATTATTCTCGTATGAACTAGGATTATTGACTTCGTTCTAAAATTAACAGAATGGCGAACCTTTAAAAAAATTCTTTTTGGAAAATCCCCGATTTTTGACCAAAAGCCAAGTTAAATGTAAGGAAGATCTTTACCGATTGTCTTTATCCTAGTTCACACGATAGCTATACACTCACAGAGAAACGTGTAAAAACTTGGAATCGATTGGGTTATTAGTTTTTGAGTTATCGTGCCCGCCATTCCTAATGTTTAGAGAAAAACGCGTTTAAAGTTTGAGAAACCCTTCAGCCGTCACTTGATGCTGACACAATAAATCGGCTATATCTTCAAGAGTTCTTGAGATTTTCACTTGAAATTCTATAGGGACATTCTTGAATTAGTGTAGATTCAAATTGAATCAAGAACATTTTTGACCCCGAGAATGGGGTGGGTCGCCTTAAGGTATAGTTCCAATCAACGTTACATTACGGTATTTTTAGGATATTGGGCTTAATCCGGAAATATATCTCCACAGAAATGTAAAGTTCAGAGGGTAGGATATTTCATCATCAATACGCCCATAGACAATACTATGCTTACTGGTTTTCATTTTATAATAAGATAAAATAAAATTTCAGAAACCTTTTCATCCACATATCTAAAATATGTTTAAATTCTAATAAGTTCAGCCAAATCATTTTTAAATAATTTAAATACAATTGTTGTAGGGGAAAATATGTTGTGAAATAAAACAAAAATAAATAAAAATTGTCATAAAACTTCTACAAAACAGAAAACATTCTTATAAAAAAGAAAATTGTGTAAAAATCAATGTAATTAAATAATATTAAAATTATTGTTACATATTTTTTTAAAAACTTAAATAAAATTCAAATAAAAAAAATATCAAAATATAACAAAAAATACTTTTTAATAAAATTAAAAAAATAGCTCTACAAAAAAAACTATTGAAAACAACAAATTTTCTATTTTTCTTAATAGCTATTTTTCTTAACTATAAATAAAAAAACCTCTTTCTTATAAAAAAAAAAAAAAACACTATGCTGAAACAAAGAATGGGATGGATTATATTTTAATATACAAAAAACATTGGAAACACATTTTTAAAAAAGAAAAAAAAAAACAAAGCAGCCTTTCAATTTTCTATGTAATTTATTCACAACTGTAGTAGTGTTGGGATTTTTTTTTCCAAAAGAACATTTTTTATTATGAAGTAGTTAGCCAAAAAAGGAAATAGTAGGAAAAAGAAAACTATTTTTTTAATATAATAAAAATTGTATCTTAATTATGTGTATGTGGTGAAATATCTTCTCTATCTGTAATTTTAACAATAAAAAAATATTTTTGTAAAATAAAAAAAACCAAGCTCAAAACTACACACATACAACTACAAAAAACTTGGAAGAAAAATCAACGAAGACAAATTATGAAATAAAAAAAAAATGTTTACAAAAACAACAAGAAGAATATGGAATTCGTCTACAGTCCAGAATTACACTGTATTAGGAGAATTGCAGATATTTTTAATAAAAAATCGAAAAAAGAAGTTCCAGAAATAGTCTAAAAACCAATTTAGTCCATTGGCCATTTTTGTATATAATGGACTTAGTATAAGCACATTGTAATGATCGGATCAGATTAGATTCTTACAGATTCTGAAGTAGGGTAAATATTTTGCATATTTTTTGGGCCGGTAGTACAAAATTTTCTGAGGATTCGAACACATTGTCCAGCCGAATTGGCTGTAATTTAATATGTTTAATTCTGATTAGCTAACAAACTCACTTACTTAGCTGGTTTGTGGCAGAACGGTTGTTTCATAAACTGATCTTAAAAATAATTTCCAAGCGCGTCGGTCTTGCGCGCATCTCATCCAAATTGAGATCTCACAAGATGGACTAGCCAACGTAATCGCTACAACTCTATCCGTCTGACTATGTCGATGACCGAGAATAAATGATATATCTCATGGTTCATTCGTCGGCGATATTCAACATCGACGCAGATTGACCCATTGATCATCCCGAGAATTTTTCTCTCAAACACTCTAAGAGATGGCTCATCAAATACCCATGCTTCAGATCCACAAAACAGCACAGGTATTATCAGCTTTTTGTGGAGTGTGATGTGGGCCTGGCGGGAGATGGCCATGTTTCTAAACTGCTTACTTAGACCATGGTAGCATCTGTTGGCCAACATTATTCTTCTCCGAATTTTAGAACTGATGTTATTAGTTGTATTGTATGGCGGTACCAAGGTATATAAACTCTTTAACTACCTCGAAGCTGTAGTTTTCAAATTCCACAGTTGGTCTATGTCTACTGGAGCTTGGTCCTTTCGCCATTTACATCCAGTCCCACTTTGGGCAGACTCCTTGTCAATTCGCAATGTTCGACACATTATATCGATGTCATCGGCGTAGGCGAGTGGCATCTTGTATGACATTTTCCAGCAGGATGTTAAACAGGTCACAGGACAAACTGTCACCTTGTCTGAATCCTCGTTCGGTATTAAAGGGCTCCGAGAGGTTCTTTCCTACTTTAACTGCTGCCATTGTACCTATTAATGTTATCCTGCATAGCCGTATTAATTTTGCAGGAATGCCGAACGCGGACATTTCTTTAAATACCTCTGAACGGATAGGGATGTCGAATGCGGATTTATAGTCGACAAATAGATGGAAGGTGTCAATGTGTTTTTCGTAGATCTTTTCGATCATTAATTTGCCAGGTCTGAAGCCGCATTGGTATGGTCCAACAATGACATTGATTCAAATCGGCTTCAATCGTTCACACAGCCCACTGGATAGCACTTTATATGCGATGGGGAGGAGACTAATTCCTCTATAGTTGGCACATATCGTGTTGTTTCCTTTTCTTTTGCACGGGACACAGGATGCTGAGGTTTCAATCATTGGGCATGAATTCATCTAGCCAAATTGTACTAATCAGCTGGTGCATTCTCCTGACTATCATCTGACTACCGGTATTGAATAAGGCTGCTAATCCATCGACACCTGCTGCTTTATTGTTCTTCAGCCGATTAATTGCTACTCTGACCTCGTCTTGTCTATACCGTCATCTCTTATTGGTTCTGGGGTATCTTCTTCACCGCCACTATTTGATACTAGAAGCCTTTCAAAATGCTCCTTCCAGATCCTCAACACACTGTCTGTATCTGTCATCAGGTTTCCATCTTCATGTGCCTGCACTAAAGCCTTCGGTCTGGTATTTTGCTCGTCGTTGGTAAAATTTCCGGCCTTTATTCTGACTCCTATACATCTCGATTTGCTCACGTCCACGTTTTTTCTTCTTTTTTCGGAAAATGTGTTTCTCCTCTCTCCTTTTCGCCCGATAATTCTCCATCGCAACTTTCTGCCGGGTTGCCCTATACGCTGCGTTTTTCACATTAGTAGCATTCAGACACTACTGGCCGCACCATGGTTTTCTTGATGGTGGTATTTGGTACCCAAGTGTTGTTGTAGGGATACTTTGTCATTGTCCTTCTATACTATTATCGGGACAACAAGTGCTTTCGTCAAGCAGGTGGGTATGTTGAGCTTTGCAGCATTTCGACGCCGAGTTTCCGTGTTAAATTAGATCGCACCCTTGCTGTTACATTAAGACGGGTGCGAACCATGGCTGCCACAAGGTAATGGTCCGAATCGTTATTCGCTCCTCGTATCGATCGAAGGTCTAAAAACACTGGATGGATGCCTTCCGTCTATCACAACATGATAGATTAGATTTATCGTTGTTTGATCGGCAGATATCCAGATGACCTTGTGTATATCGAGTGAATCTGCGTAGAAAATATTTATCTCTTAACCCGACATGAAACTTCGTTTGTAAAATAATGTGTCTTTTCGGAAACATTTTTTTTTTTGCAGTTCTGGAACAGAGACAATTGTAAATTGTAATTGAAAAAATGAGGACACGGAATAACAGTCAATTTAAAAAAGAATATAAAAGAAATTGCATCCAAACCAGCCACAACACATTTTTTTTGTAAAGAAATAAATGTATGCATATGTACGTAAGTAAGTAAAATAAATGTATATTGTTGTAAATTTTTCCAAACAAATGACGAAATACATTTTCGTCACACTAAATATAAGACAAATCTATTTTTTGTGAATGTCAAATCTCCTCCCCTAGCTAAGCACCTTACGATGTGAAGAAATTACAACAACAAAACACCTAAAAACATTTTTAATTGTGATTATAGTCTCTTCTATACAAAAATAAATACAACAACAACAAAAAACAATTAATAAATCAACAGCAACAACAAATGTAAGAAAAAATAAAACAAATCGAAAAATAAAAAAAATAAAATATTTGTTATTTTTGTCTTAAAAAAACAATAATAAAAAATACAGGAATAAAAAAGTAAACAAAAAATGTATTTTTATTTATTAAAAAAATATAAAAACATAATTATTTTCAATTTAGTTTAAAAAGAAGAAATAGCATTTGAGTTTTCTATTTCAAGCGGCAATTTGTTGTTTTTACTTGGCCCAGTAAAACCAATTCGCTGCTTAGTGGTCTCAAAACGACACCTGACAACATGAAGTTCGGGTCGGATTGGCGTGTGCTTTTCCTGCAGTTCTCTCAAAATTACCGACAAACTGTATTGATCTTATACCTGTTTTCTTGGTAGACTTGAAAATATACGTCAATATTTGCTGCAAACATAATCCTCTGAGTGCTACCCAGCGTGCTGTGTGAACGACTGAAGCCAATGGTCAATGACATTATTCGATCATACCAATGCAACTTCAGGCCTGGCAAATCCGCCATTGAACAGATTTTCACTCTGCGCCAGATCCTAAAAAAAACACGAAAAACACATCGACACATTCCTCATATTCGTCGACTATAAAGCCGCATTCGACAGCCCCATAGGTTCGGAGGTGTTTAAAGCCATGTCTGCGTTTGGCATTCCTGCAAAATTAATAGGCTATGCAGGATATCTTTAACTGGTACAATGTCAGCAGTTAATGTAGGAAAGGACCTCTAAGAGCGCTTCAATACCAAACGAGGATTCAGACAAGGTAACAGTTTGTCGTGTGACCTTTTTAACATCCTGCTGGAAAAGGTCATACGAGATGCAAATATGAACAAAAAATGGCACTCTGTACACTAAACAACATATGTTTCCCGACTATGCCGACGACATCGACATAATGGGTCAAACATTGCGAACGGTAACAGCCACATTTGACCAAATTGAGAAGGAGTCTGCCCTAGTGGGACTGGCAGTATGGTATCAGCGCGCAAGACGTCCAGTAAACTCGGACCAATTGTGGAACTTGAAAACTACAGCTTCGAGAGGTAGTGAACGATTTTACATACCTCGGTACGGTACAGAACTAATAACATCAGCTTTGAAATCCGGAGGAGAATAATGTTGGCCAACAGATGCTTCTATGGTCTTAGTCAGCAAATCAAAAGCAAGGCCACCCACCTCTTGACAGATCAAACTCATACTTTACAAGACGCTGATACTACTCGTGCTGTTGTATGGATCTGAAGCATGGGTACTTGCGCAAGGAGATGAGGCAGCACTTGGAGTGTTTGAAAGACAATTTCTCCGAAAGATCTTTGGGGCAATCTGCGTCGATAGTGAATATCTCCGTCGAATGAACCGTGAGCTATACTATGAACTATGAGCTATATATTCTTGGACATCGACATAAACGGATCGATCTGCAATGACTACGTTGGCTAGGCCATCCTGTAAGAATGGATGAAGATCCCCCCACTCAAAAGGCATATAAAAGCGAGCCAAGAGATAGTCCACACAGTAGGTGAAGGCCACGAATCCGATTGAAAGATCATGTAGAAGACAACATCTCGGAACAGGGTTTTTCAAATTGGAAGCGCACAGGACCGACGCGCCTGAAAATCTTTTTTAAAAACGGCTTATGGAACAACCGTTCTGTCATAAGCCAGCTAAGTAAGTAAAGACGATTTTGTAACAACATTTTTTCAATTGGTAGTTATGGAGAGATTTTTCATACTTGTCATGTGCCAGTTGTTGTTGTTATTCTCTGTGTACATACAATTTCATTCATTAAGAAGACACACATTTTTTCCATATAATAGATGGTGGGCTGCAGAGAACGAACAATAATAGTATACAGAAATTGATTAATAAAATACACACAGATACGCACCCTCCCAAAAATAGACAAAATAAAATTGCTACAATATGCCGAAAAAAAGGACACATCAATGTCAAAAGAGAGAAAAAAAAACATTTTTATTATGAAAATCCATACACGCAATACTTGCTTAGAGGTGACACCAAGGAATCACCAAAATTGAATGTGTTAACTACTGGTTTTAAAAATGTCAAGAACAATTGTAACTTTTGTTATTTTATTGGTCAGGTCAGGGTTTTTTTGTTATTGATATTGGCAAATCAATTTCAAGTTGACCTTTATTGCATGTAAAAATTGCATGTTACCAAAACATTTATAAAATTTTGCAAAATAGGTGATTTACTTTTTGGATTATCAGTTAATCATAATTAAAGATAGTTATTTTTTCTGTATAATTGTTTAGCAATTTTTTTGTAACTTAGTTCAATAAAAAAATAAACATAAGTAATTGTAAAAAGTTTTAAGTACGGCCTCCACATTTTGTATTTAAAGTTCGAAGTTGGGGAATATCAGTCAACTCCTTCTGGTACACAGTGGCTAGGGCTAGGCCTAAATGCGGGCTATAGTTCATTATCGAACTTTACGTTCTAGCAGGTGAAATGATTACAATAGAATCTTAAAACCAAACCCAAAACGCGGAATAAATCAGATAACTATTTTAATATAAAAAGGGGGTTATATGGGGACTACCACAAAAAGGGGGAATTAATAATTTTTGGTAGGGAGACTTGTTACCATATATGACTACAAAATACCAAATTGCAGCGAATTCGTTTGAAAAACGCGCTCATGATCCCCAAAATACCGAAAATTGGGGGTACCCCTATATGGGGGCTATCCGAAGAAATTGGCCTACATCGTAATTTTTTGTAGAGAGATTTTATACCTATTAAAAATTCAAAATACTAAATAACAGCCTATTCGGTGGAAAAATAAAAACCCCCAAAATACTGAAAATTAGGAGGTACCGTTATATGGGGCTAACAGAAAAAGTTGACCTATATTTTCAATTTTTTGTGGAGAAATTTAGTACCCAATAAGAACACAATGTACCAAATTTCAGCGAATTCGGTTGAAAAACGCGCTCAAGAACCCCAAAATACCGAAAATGGGATATATGCCTTCTTCTTCTTCGAACTTGACCTGCCTGCAGACAAAAAACAAACTTCTGCGAAATTTCAGCGATCTATCTCAATTATTTCAGAAGATAGCGTGATTACAACAGACGGACGAACATGGGTAGATCGTCTTAGAATTTTACCCTTATCAAGAATATATATACTTTATAAGGTCGGAAATGAATATTTCGATGAGTTACACACGTAGACCAAAAATTAATATACCCTCCATACTATAGTAGCCATGGAACAAGCTCGTCGTCTATCTTATTCACTTCTATGTTGGTTTGTCCTGGAGCCCAACATAATTTAATCATACGTCGTGTATCATGAAGAGGAGCATCCTTGCAATTATGAACCGTGTTTGATTTAATAGTGCACGACTTTAATGCCTTTAAGGCCGCCTAACTATCGACATGTATATATATATAAGTATATATATATATATATATATATATATGACTAGTTTCATGCAGTAAACTCCTGCAAACGGTAAGAGATAAGGAGCCACTAGCCCCGGATACCCTACTAGGAAACTCTACTCTGATGTCGTTAAAGTCGTTATGAGAGGAAGTATAAGCACTGATGTGAGTACAGAATCTCTTTTTAAATATCCCTTCCAACATTGGAAGACTATTCCTAAGAAAAAAATACTTTTAATCAGGACATCAAAAGCTACAAATTGATATCCATTTTGTCATAGTTAATTTTAAATAAATGGGAAATTTTTTGGATCCTAACGAAATCTTGGAGGCCCATATCATAGGAGGTCCATATAATCTAGACCTCTTGTGCTATTTATGATAACAAACTGAAAAACGTCATCCACGGCCGACTGGACTTAAGTACAAACTAGTTCATATTGAGAATGTAGCCGCCAAGGTCGAATTAAAGTTCGGCCACACAATACCCTCCATACTGAATACATTGTAAAGCCAAATTCGTAACGTGTATAAATCATTATAACCAGGATCTCATATGTTATAACTATGGATATACGAGTTCCGGAATTTTGAATGAATTTAGTAGGACTTACTCTATATTGTTTGTATAACATCTATGTCTACATAACAATGCAATGATTTCCTTCATGTTTCCTTGAAACAGATGATAGGATACAGGAACAGGCTTTGTAAAACATTATATACACACATTTTTGTGCCTATGTACATATAAAAACCATTTACTTTCTCTATATATTTTGATATCTTCAGATATCCTTCGTTGTAAATATGTACATATGTATGTACATTTTCACCCTCAATTAGAAAACAATTCAAACTCCCAACAACAAAAAATCATCCCCACTTGGAATTCCCAAAAAAGGAAAATGTGCCACAATTGGGATTTTTCCCCATATTATTTTTTATTAATTAAATTATTTTAAGAGATCTGAGATCTAAATGTAAATTATTAAATTGAAAATTAAATTTATTCAATTTATTTATTCAAACAAAAAAATATAAATTAAATTTGTCGTAATTTCCCCCCCAATAGCATCTCTCAAATCTAACCCACCACCAATCTGGCAACATTGCCATCCACACGAAAAACAACTCTGACTAAAAACACTTTCGTTGAATCGTTGTTCGTCAAAAGCGAAACAAACCCCCCACCCTGCCGCGCACACATTTCGATATACCCGTCCTCTTCTAATGCATTCAATAAAATGCCGGCTGGCGAACGCCAAACAGAGAAGCTTTCTTTCGTCGTGTGCGTGTGTTTGTGATTTGCATGAACGTCCTTCAACTGACATTGAAATACCCAACCCCCCGCATTGTAAACTCAACGAAGATTCGTACAAAGTCGATGAGCGAAGAACCACAACTAGACAACAGCACAGTTTATTCCGCAAGAGCAAGCTGTACGGTACGGTTGCAGAGAGACTTTCTGATTTCCAGTTTTCTTATTAAAGTGAATAACTAAAACAACAACATGTCCAAAATCGGTATTAACGGATTCGGTCGTATTGGCCGTTTGGTATTGCGTGCCGCCATCGATAAGGGCGCCCAGGTTGTTGCCGTCAACGATCCCTTCATCGATGTCAACTACATGGTCTACTTGTTCAAATTCGACTCCACCCATGGTCGTTTCAAGGGTACCGTTGCCGCCGAAGGTGGCAAATTGGTTGTCAACGGTCAAGCCATCACCGTCTTCAGTGAACGCGACCCCGCCAACATTAACTGGGCCAGCGCTGGTGCCGAATATGTTGTTGAATCCACCGGTGTCTTCACCACCATCGACAAGGCCTCCGCTCATTTCAAGGGTGGTGCCAAGAAGGTCATCATCTCTGCCCCCTCGGCTGATGCCCCCATGTTCGTATGCGGTGTCAACTTGGATGCCTACAAGCCAGACATGAAAGTCGTATCCAACGCCTCCTGCACCACCAACTGCTTGGCTCCCTTGGCCAAGGTTATCCACGATAACTTCGAAATCGTTGAAGGTCTCATGACCACTGTCCATGCCACCACTGCCACCCAAAAGACCGTTGACGGTCCCTCTGGCAAATTGTGGCGTGATGGCCGTGGTGCTGCCCAAAACATCATTCCTGCTGCCACCGGTGCCGCCAAGGCTGTCGGCAAAGTTATCCCTGCTTTGAACGGTAAACTCACTGGTATGGCTTTCCGTGTCCCCACACCCAATGTATCGGTTGTCGATTTGACTGTCCGCCTTGGCAAGCCAGCCAACTATGAAGCCATCAAGGCTAAGGTTTTGGAAGCTTCCAATGGACCCATGAAGGGTATTTTGGGCTACACCGATGAAGAAGTCGTCTCCACCGATTTCGTCAGTGACACCCACTCCTCGGTGTTCGACGCCAAGGCCGGTATCTCCCTCAACGACAACTTTGTCAAGTTGATCTCATGGTACGACAACGAATTCGGTTACTCCAACCGTGTCATTGACTTGATCAAATACATGCAATCCAAGGATTAAATTGCGGAAGTGGGAGAAGTTGATAAACTATAATATTATTACATTTTAAGTAATTCGCTGTAACACGCTGCAAAGTAACATTTCTAGAGATTTAAAGCCAAAAAAATGAGAAGATACAGCAAGAAATTAATTGAAGAAACAAGTTTACATGAGATGCTTATCAAAAAAGACAGACGCACATCCATCTATCCATCAGACCAGGAGCTGAGCATTTAGTTATCAACAAATTAATTAAGCTATAAAATGTGGAAATTAACCTAATTGTTAACTATTATCAAATAACCAATCCACCTCCTGATACATCATCAAGAAAACAAATTGAAATTCTCTGTTACTCGATTCAATAATTTAAAAATTATATATGATTATAATTATTAGTAGATATTTAAACAAAAAACACACAACGTTAATAAAACCAAAATAAATGTTATCCAAAAAAACATTACTAAAAACACAAAAAAATAACATGTTTTTTAATCATTTTTTGCAAAGTTCTTATATAATCTAAAGAAGGAAAAAATTGCAATAGAGAGCAATTTTCCAATAGGTACAGAAATTTAACGAAGAACGTTAAATGGAGAGAAAATGTAAATTGGGGATTTCTGTATGTAGAAGAGAGAGAAAGAAAGAGCGGGGGAGTTTATTTCATGTAATGGGGGGGAAATTGTCTTGCTCTCTCTCAGCGTACTAAATTCCCCACCGTTACAACGTATGAGAGTGGGCGAGCGAGAACATGAAAAGAACCATATGTGTGTCTGTGGACAATGAGTTGCATCATTTTACATGTGTGTGAGTATGTATGTACTCTGTGTGCTGTAATTTTTTTGCATAAACAAAGATTACCTAAATAACAAGAACAAAAATGCCGCCTTATTATTTAACAATAAAAGACCAAAATAAAACAAAGACGAACAGAAAAAAACATGAAAATAATCAAATAGCTTTTATCTTTAGTGAAATGGTTGCCAATTTTGTTGTATTCTAATCAATGGACTATGTTCTTTCTACTGGCACACAAACCAATATAAATTTCCTGAACTCGCCAACTGCATAGTTACTTTATGAAGAAATCAACTGATTGATAAGCCAGTCCACAAAACCGCCGAAGCAATTTTTTTATCAGGTATGTATCTAACAAAATTTCCACTATATTTATTCCGGAACACGATTATGTCCTAGGGTCAGATGATGGTCAGAAGCATGCACCAGCTGATTAGTACAATTTTGCTAGATGAATTCAAGCTCAATGATTGGAACCTCAGCATCCTTTGGTCCTGCTCAAAAAATGAGAAAAGACGATATGTGCCAACTGTAGAGTAATAAGTCTACTTCCTATCGCATGCTGTGTAAACGACCATAAGAAAGCGGCTTCAGGCCCGGCAAATCCATCATTGACCAAGTTTTCACACTGCGCCAGATCCTGGAAAAAACCCACCAAAAACACATCGACACATTCCATTGACTATAAAGCCGCATTCGACAGCCCAAATCCGTTCAGAGGTGTTTAAAGCCATGTCTGTGGCTATGCAGGATAACTTTAAGTGACAGAAGGTCAGAAAGGACCTTTCGGAGCCCTTCAATACCGAACGAACGATTCAGACAAGGCGACAGCCAACCAAAGTGGTTCTGGCTGTAAATAGCGAGAAGACCAAGTTGATGGTATTAACGCGCAAGATGTCTAGTAGACTCGGATAAGTAGTACAATTTGGCTAGAGAAATGCATGCTCAATGATTGGAACCTCAGCATCCTGTGTCCCGTGCACAAAAAAGGGGACAAGACGATATGGGCCAAATACAGAAGAACAAATCTCCTTCCCATCGCGTATAAAGTGCGATGGGAAGGAGATAATGCCATTGACCAATAATGGTCAATGGCATTATTGGATCATACCATTGCGACTTCAGGCCTGGCAAATCCACCATTGTCATACGAGATGCAAATACGAACAGAAATGATACTCTATACACCAAACAGCATATCCTACTTGCCTACATCGACATAATGGGTCGAACATTGCAAGCGGTAACAGCCACCTTTGAACGAATTCAAAAGGAGACTGCCCAAAGTGGGTCTGACAGTAAATGGCGAGAAGACCAAACTGAGTGTATCAAGATCTCCAGTGGAATCCGACCAACTGTGGAACATGAACACTAGAGATTCGAGGTAGTGAACGATTTTTTTTACCTCGATACCACCATAAACAAAACTAATAACATCAGTTTTGAAATTCGTAGGAGAATAGTGTTGACCAACAGCTGCTACTATGGTCTGAGTATGCAACTCAAAAGCAAGGCCACCTCTCGCCAGACCAAACTTACACTCTACATGATGCTCATACTACCCCTGCTGTTATATAGATCTGAAGCATGGGTACTTGCCCAAGGAGATGAGGCAACTTTTGGTGTGTTTGAGAAAAAAATTCTGCGGAAGATCTATGGGCCGATATGCATCGACGGTGAATATCGTCGTCGAATGAACCATGAGCTATACCCTCTATTCTCGGACATCGACATAGTCAGATGGATCGAGCTGCGGCGACTACCTTGGCTAGGCCATGTTGTGAGAATGGATGAGAATTCCCCCACTCAAAAGGCATATAAAAGCGAGCCAAGTGATGTTTCTCGCAGAAAGGGAAGGCCACGAATCCGATGGAAAGATCAAGTAGAAGACAACATCTTGGAACATGGTCTTTCAAATTGAATGAGATGCGCACAAGACTGACGTGCTTTGACATTTTTTTAAAGCTCGGGTTATGAAACAACCTTTCTGTCACAAGCCAGCTAAGTAAGAAAGTACCTATGGTAAAAATTTCAAAACCCTGGGCCCTTTAACTGGTCCCAAGTTATTGTACCCACATGCAGAAATGATGTTGTGTCATATTGTGAAAATATATTTTCATTTCATTAAAATTCTTATTTGTTTGTTTATTTCTAAAACTCCAAAGGCAAAAGGTCACCTTCCAGTTCGACCGCTAGCCGTTGTTATTCGTCATAAAAACAAACAAGTCATATTGCCAGCAAGCACATTTGTACACAAATGTATATGTAGGCATGTAGGCATGTCACACAGAAACAAATCGTCTCGCAAATTCCTAATACAGTAAAAGTAGCTGGGCCAGAAGTGTGGTGGAGATCATTGCCCCCCTCAACGTACATATACAGATGGTGTGTGTATAAATTGCCCATGCATATGTATATATATATATAATAATAATATATATATATATATATATATGAATGGTTGGTTGGCTGGTTGATGGCACGTTTACTTTCAATATCAACGTCACCACGAACAGCAGCAGCAGCGCAAAAAAAAAAACAAAACACACCCCCCTAATCATTTGCACCTCACTGCAGGGTAAATACCTACACACATAGTGTGTATTGTGTATCATTGGAACCCATATAATTTCGTTTTCATTTATTAATTTTACATCATGCCGGGTGGTATCCCGAAATAAAGAAAATTTCTGCTGGCACCATCATCTGTATACTCTACAGTATAGAGCGATGTGTTGTGTTTTTTTGTTACATTGTGAAAAAAAGTGAAAGTTTTTTCTGTCGGTTGGGGACAATGAACGACATTTTAGAAATGTTCTTCATTTCAATTCTATAATAAGAATTGTATCTACTATACGCACTATGCACAAAATCTCTTCGAATCGAAAAGCAAGTGAAACAACAAAACACTAAAGTACGGGACTAGATTTTTGGTTTCAGTTAAGTTCAAAGAACGGTCGCGGATCATTTTGAAATTTTTATCTCATGTATACCTAGGGGGCATGTTAATAACCCATACATGCAAATATATGGACATCCAAAGTTTCGCTATGACCCATTCCCATTCAGTTTAAATGTTTTAGCCATAGCCATAATAACCATATTTATTATTTTAAAACTCTGAAAATAAATGGACATCCGCAAGGCAAAAGGTAACCATTTCGGCCCCTTGACTTATTTTATTTGTATACCCTTCACCACACTGTGGTACAAGGTATTATGTCTTTTTGCATATGTTTGTAACAGGCAAAAGGAAACGAGATAGACCCGTGGTTCCTATTGAGAATATGCATAGAATCACTTTCTAAGTCGATTTATGCATGACAGTCCATCCGTCCGTCTGTCTGTCCATGTTAAATTGTAAACAAAGTACAGGTAGCATTTATGAATCGAATTGGATGAAATTTAGCTCAGCTCATTTATTTGGTTCAAAGACGAATCCTGTTAAAATTGGGAAAAGTCGATTCAGATTTAACTCCCATATATATTTTCGTCCGATTAAATGGTGCACCAAAGTCCCTAAATATCTTTCAATATGCACGAAATTTATCACAGCGTACTGAATTAAGCCTGGAATGTTGTGTGCTAAGTTTCGGGGAAATCGGTTTAGATTTCGGTATAGCTCCCATATGTACTTTCCTCCAATTTTATTTAAATGGTGCAGCAAAATCCCTATATATCCTATATATCATGAAAATCGGTTAAGATTTTCATATATAGCACTCATATATATAATAGTCCGATTTAAGGTAAATGGTGCATCAAAGTCCCTAAATATCTTTCAATGTGCACGAAATTTGGCACAGCATACTGAATTAAGCCTAGAATGATGTTTACAAGTTTCGGGAAAATCGGTACAAATTTCGGTATAGCTCCACAAAAATACTTTGCTCCGATTTTATGTAAATGATGCAGCAAAATCCCTATATATCCTTCGATTTGCATGAATTGAGTCTAGAATGGCGTGTGGTATGTTTCGGGAACATCGATTTAGATTTGCGATTGAGACTTGAATGACATTATTGCGTTGTGTTGAAATTAGTGCAGATGTAGCTAGCTACCATGTGTGTTTCAAACGGGTGTCTGACTGAGATTAAATTTTTAACAGTGCGACGTACAGAATAGCGTGTATCAAGGCATGAGTATGTTTCTTCGAGGGAACATTGACATGCAATTGTAAGGATACATATGTACAATATACCCAAAGTGGTAAAGGGTATCATATAGTCGGTCGGACTGGACCTACTTTCCTTACTTTTTTTATACGTTATATTAAAATATGCGCCGTTTTTTTTTAATTAAAACAGTCAGTGTTGCGACAGATATTTACCACCAGTCTATAGTTTGCAGAGGTCACGAAGTAGACTTGATGATAGAACGGTTGATCCATATTCCGAACTTAAAAAAGATTTCCAGGCGCAACGGTCCTGTTCACATCTCATCTAATTTAGAAGACCATTTTCGTAGATGTTGTCTTCTACTTGACCTTTCCATCGAATCCATGGCTTTCCCCATCTGCGCGAACCATCACTTGGCTCGCTTTTATATGCCACTTTTGAGCTGGGGCATCTTCATTCATACTCACAAGATGGCCCAGCCAACGTAGTCGTTGCAGCTCGATCCATCTGACTATGTCGATATCTGAGAATAGATGGTATAGCTCATGGTTCGTTCATTCGACAGCAATATTCACTATCGATGCAAATCGGCTCATAGATCTTCCCGAGAATTTTTCACTCAAATACTCCAAGAGCTGACTCATCTGCTTGCGCAAGTACCCATGCTTCAGATCCATACAACAGCACGAGTAATATCAGCTTCTTGTAGAGTGTGAGTTTGGTCGGGGGAGCGGTGACCTTGCTTTTGATTTGCTTACTCAGACCATAGTAGCATCTGTTGGCCAACTCCATTCTCCTCTGGATTTCAAAGCTGATGTTATTAGTTTTGTTTATGGCGGTACCGAGGTATATAAAATCGTTAAATACCTCTAAGCTGTAGTTTTCAAATTCCACAGTTGGTTCGAGCCTATTGGACGTCTTGCGCGTTGATACCAACAGGTTGATATTTTCGCCATTTACTGCCAGTCCCACTTTGGCAGACTTCTCAATTCGTTCAAAGGTGGCTCTTACCGCTTGCAATGTTCGACCTATTATGTCGATATCGTCGGCGAAGGCGAGTAACATATGCTGTTTGGTGTACAGTGTGCCATTTCTGTTCACATTTGCACCTCGTATGACCTTTTCAAGCAGGATGTTGAACATGTCACACGACAAACTGTCACCTTGTCTGAATCCTTGTTCGGTATTGAAGGGCTCCGAGAGGTCCTTTCCTAATTTAACTGCTGATATTGTAAAAGTTAAAATTTTTCTGCATATCCGTATTAATTTTGCAGGAATGCCATGCAAATATGGCTTTAAACACCTCTGAACGGATAGGGCTGTCGAATGTTTCTTCATATTCGAGGAATAGGTGGAATGTGTCGATATGTTTTCCGTGGGTTTTTCCATGATCTGGCGCAGAGTGAAAATATGATCAATGGTGGATTTGCCAGGCCTGAAGCCGCATTGGTATGGTCCAATAATGTCATTGGCTTCAGTCGTTCACACAGCACGCTGGATAACACTTTATATGCGATGGGAATTTAATGTTAGTTTAGAAAAATATTGCGATTTGCTAAGTTTGGATCAAATCAGACATTTTGATATTGAATTTAATTTTTTTTCAAATGGTATGGTATTTATAGTCCGCGAATTTATAGCATGTGGGACAGCTTCACTATCGACATATTTAGTCACTGGTCTAAGATCATTGCGCCATAATTATTTGACTGAAAACGCTACAGTTGTTGTTCCAGCCTATAGAGGTCTTGCTTGAATAGAGCTTTTCCCTATATAGTTCTTGCTTGAATAGAGCGCCACGAGACCTCTCCTCCTCTCTCTCTTTTTGCCGAGGTACTCCTCCTCTCTCCTTTTGCCGAGGTACTTCGCCTCAATGGAGAGTTCTAGGGCTGTTCCATCCAGTATTGGAAGGGGGATTATTAGGATAATATAGTTTTTAAAGTCCTGTTCTCGCGCTCTTTTTGACAAACCCTCCCTTTCCTTTTATTATTGTCTATAAAAAGAAATCTATGGTTATTTTAATTATGTATTCAAAGTCCGTTCAATTTCTTATTATTAGTATTCTATATATAACTACATCTACACATCGTTATCATCATCATCCTACGCATCATTATTCGTTGGTATCGGCTTGCCATCTTTGTCATAACGTATGTGTAAACCATGTTTAATAAAACGGCCGGCAGCACCTTTATCCAAGACGGGACGTATTGTATTGCGTTCATAGATTTGTTTATCTCTCAAGATAGTTTGTCGCACACGCGACAACTCATTTTTTATACCATGCTAGAGAAAAAAGAGATACAAAGTCTGCATGAATTTCGATTCATACCCAAACTGTGTATTAATTCCACTTACCTCATTTGGATCCAAGCCCTGCAATTTGACATACATCCAATACAACGAATTTATGGAATAGGCCAAATAATTGTCCAGTTTTACACGTTCCTGGGTCGACAGCTCATCGTAATCCTTGAAACCGCATGCCAGTTGCAGGTCTGCCTCAATTTTGTCCAAACTGGCATCGAAATTTTCCACACAGTTGATGAATTTATCATCATTACGTAGTTCGGCGTAGTCGCGATTAGACATTTTGTTGTGTTTTGATTTTTGGATTTGTTTAGATGTGAAATATTTCACTTATAAATTTAATTTCGTATTCTTTTTGGAACAGAAGAAGAAATTGTGTATCAAAACAAACACATGTCAAATAGAGGTGACACCAATTCGATGACAATTTTATCGATAACATCTATTGATTAATGACTTATGTCATGTTTATACCAGATTACAAAAAACGGAGATGAATGCTATTGGATTCATCTCCGTTGCGGATAGTGGAAAGCCCAACAAAATACATTTGGGAATGAGTCTCGGAGGAAATGATCGAGTTTGTTCCCGTACTGCAAGAATCTACTAGATTTTACTATTTTCTTCGATAACATAAGGAAATTTCGTTATCGTAATAAAAAGTAGTAGATTCTTGCAGTGCGGGAACAGACCAAAGGTTAGGGATGAATGGTTGTTATGCCATGTTCTGACGGGCATCCGAACAACGTAGTTCGCTCTCAGAATTACGTACATGAATTAACCCGTTCATACAACACTATTCATAATTCATATCATCAGAGTTTTTTATTTCAAACTCTTTGTTTCTTGTTTTACACCAAAAATGTAACATATTTTAGTGAATTACATAGGGATCTAAATAGAAAAAATAATTCTCTTTCTCCTGACTATAGTATGAACCCATATCTATTTACTTTTCATTCATGTTTTCCATTTTTTCTGAAAATGTTGCTGTTTTTAATACATTTTTATATTTTCTCAATTCAAATGTCACATACTGTCACAAATAAAAATTTGGAGAATTTTTTGTTTGAGTTGCCCCACATTTGTTTCTTGTTTTGTACGCTAATTAGAACCAAGGGAAAAGAAATGCATATTGCATTATGTAGAAAACAAAATTTACATCCTGCTGCATATATAAAAACTATACAATTTTTTACTTTTCATTCATGATTTTCAATTGTACTGAAAAAGTTTGAAAATTTCATAAATATTTTCAAACTGTCAAAATTAATTTATTTTCGATAAATACTCTCAATTGTTAGGGATGGGACAATTTTATTGGTTATTCAGAGAGTGATTCGAATTGAACAACGTACAAA
This sequence comes from Musca vetustissima, assembly GCF_032173495.1. Lineage (NCBI taxonomy): Eukaryota > Metazoa > Arthropoda > Insecta > Diptera > Muscidae > Musca > Musca vetustissima. The sequence continues at coordinate 9,970 of NW_026877329.1, read as the reverse complement.
AGTCGGTGTTCGCTCGGACAATTTTGTATGGGGAAATAAGTAATTCCTTCATAATTAAGGGTCGAACAACGGATGAGAAAGCGAACAACGCTCGTCTGTACATGGCATTAGCATGGTACAATTATTAAAGGTAACAGCAAATCCCAGCTGATTTTATTCCAAGTAGTGTCAATATGAATTTGACAAATTATGTTTTTAAAAATCACCCAACAGGAAATCTGGGAACGCATTCAATTCGAATTTGTTCTTTATTAAATGTCCTCCCGTATTCAATTAAATCAATCTGCCTGCTGGGAAAGTTTGAGGAAGCAAATCTTTCTTCAAGGAACCACTCGCTATTCCCAGCATTTTCATATGTGTTACACATATATATGGTAATGGCTCAATTATAGGAAAGATGTGGAAGCGATAGAAATATACATTTCATGTTTTTCAATTTTTATTTTGAGGATTCAAAAATATTTCATTTTCAAAATAAAAATAATTTGATGATAATTTGTTTGTTTGTTTACATTTTTTTGTCAAATGAGGTGACACTAGTAGAACTTACAACAACAAATTTCCATGTGATTGTTGTATCGTTTTTTGTACAACAACACTTGCTGTTACCTTCTATTATTATACCATGGGTTGTTAGTATGGTATAATGCACGCTGGATAGCACTTTATGTGCTGTGTTAACGACTGAAGCCAATGGTCATTGACATTATTGGACCATATCAGTGCGAAAAGATAAACCTGATGGTATCAACGCGCAAAACGTCCAATAGACTCGGACCGACTGTGGAACTTGAAAGCTACAGCTTTGTAGCAGTCGACGATTTTATATACCTCGGTAACGCCATAAACAAAACTAATAGTATCAGCTTTGAAATCCAAAGGAGAATAATGTTGGCCAACAGATGCTACTATGGTTTAAGTAAGCAGTTTAGAAACAAGGCCACCTCTCGCCAGACCAAACTCACACTCAACGAGACGCTGGTATTACCCGTGATGTTGTATGGATCCGAATCATTGGTACTTGCACAGCAGATATGGCAACTCTTGGAGTGTTTGAGAGTCTGCTTTTCCATAGGCAAATTTTTATTTGGCAAATACTGAGTTTGTAGGCGAGAGGGGTGCGAGGAAGAAATACAAAAATTTGAATTGAATATCACCGTCGAATGAATCATGAGCTATGCTATGGATGAATATGTCCCAGCTCAAAAGGCATATAAAAGCGAGCGAAATGATGATTCACGCAGATGGGGAAGGCCCTGAATCCGATGGAAAGATCAGGTAGAAGACAACATCACGAAAAATGGTCTATCAAATTGGATGAGATACGCACAAGAACGACGCGTCTGGAAATCTTTATTTAAGCTCAGCTTATGGAACAGCCGTTCTGTCATAAGCCAGCTAAGTAATGGTCTGTTCCCGTACTGCAAGAATCTACTAGATTTTACTATTTTCTTCGATAACATAAAGGAAAATTAGTTATCGTAGTAAAAAGTTGTAGATACTTGCAGCACGAGAACATACCATAAGTAAGAGTGGTTTCCCATGTTCTGACATAAGCCCCAAATGAAGGCCCCGCCCATGTTTGGAATATCGATGGTCCTAGCAGAATTTTTGTTCCAATTTCTTGCTCACAGTGTACACCGCATTAAATAAAAAATCGATTAATCGATAAGTGGAAAGTCGACTTAAATACCTCGATCAGCTGATTGACATTCCATGTCATGTCTCTTTCTAAACAACATAATGAAATTGGGAATTATGCATTACACCACATTCGTAAACTGATGTGTGGTTTCCACGTTTTGTTTAGATCTGGTCGTTTATCAGACATTCTCCAATCCACCCGGATCGCTTTGAAATTTTTGCCGTAAGTAGTCCTCGTTGTGCTGATTACAGTGATATATATTTTATTTTGGGGAAATTCATACTTCCCGAGATATGGGCCTTGAAAGTTTGGAATATACCTTGGTTAAAACGGCCGTTTTACTAATGCCACCAAAGCAATATGGGTATCATTTTAAAGGGTTTGAATAGTGCTTTAAAAATAAATATAGTATATCATTGTAAATTATATAATATTAACTAAAATTGAAAGAAAAAACATTTGGATTGCGTAGCCATGTTTGCGCCTGTCCATAGGTGAAAGTCTTAAGCCCCGGCCGAAGGCCGGCTACTTAGAAAACTTTGAATTTGATTTGAAAATTGCTTTTAAAAAAGGATTTGGATTGCGTAGCCATGTATGCGTCTGTCCATAGTTGAAAGTCTTAAGCCCCGGCCGAAGGCCGGCTACTTAAAAAACCTTAAATTTGATTTGAAAATTGCTCTTAAAAAAGGATTTGGATTGCGTAGCCATGTATGCGCCTGTCCATAGGCGAAAGTCTTAAGCCCCGGCCGAAGGCCGGCTACTTAAAAAACCTTAAATTTGATTTGAAAATTGCTCTTAAAAAAGGATTTGTATTGCGTAGCCATGTGTGCGCCTGTCCATAGGTGAAAGTCTTAAGCCCCGGCCGAAGGCCGGCTACTTAAAAAACTTAAATTTGATTTGAAAATTGCTCTTAAAAAAGGATTTGGATTGCGAAGCCATGTATGCGCCTGTCCATAGGCGAAAGTCTTAAGCCCCGGCCGAAGGCCGGCTACTTAAAAAAACCTAAATTTGATTTGGAAATTGCTCTTAAAAAAGGATTTGGATTGCGTAGCCATGTATGCGCCTGTCCATAGGTGAAAGTCTTAAGCCCCGGCCGAAGGCCGGCTACTTAAATAACCTTAAATTTGATTTAAAAATTGCTCTTAAAAAAGGATTTGGATTGCGTAGCCATGTATGCGCATTCGTTGTAAGCTTTAAAATGATACCCATATTGCCTTTGTGGCATTACTAAAACGGCCGTTTTAATCAAGATATTCTCCGAACTTTCAAGGCCCATATCTCGGGAAGTATGCATTTCCCCCACATAAAATATATATCACTGTAATCAGCTCAACGAGGACTACTTACGGTAAAAATTTCAAAGCGATCCGAGTGGAGCCCCTAAACTAGACTTGTTCCCTCAAAATAATAACATAATACCCTACTCCAGCAGTGAATTATGTAAGTGGGCACATTCCATTGCGAGCGGAAGGACCGTGGAGTGGGTGGGGTGGGCCGGTAGTAAGGCATTTGCTGTGAGGAGATCAAATCAGATTCTAAACTCTTGAATTCGTTAGCGGCGCCAATAACCATTTCTCATTTCGCAGATATTAACAACCATTCATATTTTGTTCAAATAAAAGACATCGTCGTATCTGCGAGATAGCGGGGCTATCTCGCAGATACGACGATTAGTAACGTCAAAATAGCACAATCACCACCACCACCAGCACCACCGACGATAAAATAGAGTTGTTGTAGTTGTTCATTCTTAACTCTTGTGGTATTTGTCATTGTAAAATTAATTAAATGCCTTAGAGTAGTAGGACCCTCTCTCCGATAACACCCTTAACAATTCTTTATCACTTTTAATTGAAGATTATTTCAAGAGGGTATATGGAGATATTGCCCGGAACAGAGAAGAGTACAGAAAAAAGTTGAATAAATGGAAGATTGTTGAGAGAGCGCTCTTCAATAAAGATATATGTATTCTATATATGTATAACGATCACCTATGTATGATGCAAAAATAGTAAATAATCCCAAATATCCACAGATGAAATTCAAAACATTTGAGTTATTATTCAATAAATACATTTGAATGCAACTAAATTGCAATTTTTAATTTAATATGAATATTTTCTTTAAAAATCATATTTCATTTTTGACCTACAATTGCAAGGAGTAAAAAAGATATTAGATAAAATGTTCAGCATCCAAAATCCCTTGCCAATTTTAATCCGACATATCTACATGTGCTTGTCCCAAATATGAAAACCGCTCTAACAATATTAAATCAATTAGATTTCATGCTGAAGGAGTCTGGGATGTAACTCACGAGGAGTAAAACTTAAAACTTAACGAAACACATGATGCCACTTCCAATTAATATATATAAATTCATCTAAAATAAAAATAATGTAAAGCAATATATGATTATATCATTATTCATTGAATCGTGTTTTTTTTTTTTGCATTTAAATTTTTGTCCACATTTAGAAAATGTCGCACCACAGCGATGATCAATTATTAGAAGCTGGCAGTGAATCGTTTTGGGAGCCAGGCAACTACAAACGTACAACCAAACGTATAGAGGATGGTTACAAGTAAGTACATACATACATCGAATTGCTACATTCGACTGACTGTCACTTTCAACTTCACACCTAATGATTTGTTGTTGTTCTCTTTTGAGAGAACAAAAGTGAAAACCCCCTACTCCGTTTTACATGTTTTACTAGTGAGTATTTGTAATTTATTTAACTTATATACATATTAAACGATGATAAACATTATGATTATTCTTATTATAATATTGAATTATATTAACAAAAAAATATATATATACAATAATAATAATAATAAAAAACAAAAACACAAATCAGGCAATTTGCATAAAACCACAGAGTTTTAAACTGTTTTATTCGTCATCAAAGAATCTTATGTAAATCGTTGTTAATTTAGATGAAATCATCTCCTACTAGAAATGGCCTTTGCATATACTATTATGGTATGGTACTATAAGTTAAAACACGTATTCAATGTGATACATAGCTCTAGTACCCCCAAATCGCATACAATGGCAAAAAAACTTACCCTATAATAAAATATTTCAAATTCTAAAAATTGTCTATCACGTATGCATTAAAAGCAGAAAACTATTCACAATGGTATCGAAGTCATGTCCATTTTTATTCATTTTAGACATTACATTTTAAATCAAATACAATTCAAATAGATAGGTCTTGAGTTAAAGTTTTCAATTGGTTTTAAGGAAATTGTTCCCGTAACCTTTCAATATTATAAAGAATACATGAAAACGTCGTTACCGAATATTGGAGGGTACCATTATAAATCATTTTTGTTATGGAGGTTCGATAAACAATAGATTAAAGTCAAGTTATATCGACGCTCTTTCTCACGAATGCTCACGGCGAGAATTCAATTTATCATGAATTCAAAATACAAATGGTCGGGAATGCTCGCGATCGGTGTTAAAAACAACAAACAAATGTGTGTGTAGCAGAAAGTGTTGAGCATGTGTGGAATAACAAAACACGTCCCAACAACTATTGAGTTCACGAACGTTTGTTATTCTTGTTGCTGTTTTAAGAATTCGTGAGCATTCGCGAATGTTTATTTTCATTCGTGAGCGAATGTCAGAGAGAATTTCAACCACCAAACGAAACGAGCCATCGTTGTTGTGCGCTCGCACTTGTTTGTTATGTGTATGCGAACATTCGTTTTGCGAATGCACCATAAAATGTGTGTTCCATCCATAACAAAGTATTTACTTCCAGACGAACGTGTTAAAAACATCATTTTCATTTCAATTAAACTTGACAATACACATACATACACAAAATATGTATTTTGATTTGATGGAACAAGCCACCTTGAGAAAACTTGTAATCAGTTGGTAGCTGTGCCCCACCTTGTAATAATTATTCCATGATTTAGACTTCTAAATCCACTCGATCTCAAATGTCAATTCCATTGCGTATACGTCACGTTAATCCTAAGAAATGGAATTGACATTTGAGTTCGAGTGGTACGTTTAGATTTCGTAAATCTAAATGTACCTTAAGTGGAATTATACAGTCGGAACTAATTCATACGCTCTTTTCTGTGAATCGTTCAATTGAACTGCTTCGTTCGATTAAATCAAGGCACGATAAATAGGTAGTCCATTTAACACAGCTGATGTCTCGATTAACTGTCAAAGTGGTTAATTTTACCATGATCCAATAATAAGTCGTCCGATAAGGCCAGATGATTTCACCCGAGCTGTCAAAATGCTTTCAATTTTGACTTAATTGTGTGAAAACGTAAACAAAAAATTTGACAGCTTGGGGGATTTTAATCCAAAATTGTCAATAACGATTGCTTCTGACACGACCTGTTTATTGGATCATGAATTTTACTTGAGTTCGATGTGCAAAGTTGCCAACCATGTGAAATATTATAAAGAACAATTTGACAGATGGTCGAGACAAAAAAAATGGGCTGTTCCCGTACTACAAGAACCTACTACATTTTACTATTTTCTTCGATATACGTCACCTTATTATTGCATCATGGATTAAATCAAGGCATTGTAATTTGAAACCAAAATACTAAAAACACAGAATTATAAATGGCAAATCTCTTAATTTGGAAGGGTTTATTTCGACAACATAATTTATAACATTTTCTGAAAGAATATGTCCAAAACATTTTATAAAATATATTAATATTAAAAGTTATATTTAGCAAAACTGTTATTGACATATTCACTCTAATATATTTCAATGAAAAAACTAGAATACATCGTAGACCCACTTGAGTGTTTTTTTAAAGTTACTGTATGGTTATAAGTTCGCCAAATTTCATGTACAGTCGAACACATGAAATTACTCTAGTGTGGACCGGCACTTTTTGAGACAAATTTTGTTCAAAAAAATCATTTGCAAAAATATGAGTCATATCTTCATTACATTTTTCAAAATGGGGGAAACACACAAATTGTGAGACAGATACGTGCCATTTCACCACGAAAAGGGTTGCCGTGCTAAATGAAATACTATTTGAAGTATGTTTGGGGCATTTATGGTCTTAGTATACATTTTTCCGCGCACGAAGTATAGTTTTACTTTGCATTTTTTGTTTACATTGATTTAAAAATTATAATACAATCTATTTACCCAAAAATAAATAAATTTATAGAAATTATCTGTTATAAAAGAAATAGAATGGCAACTCTGAACATCAGAGTATAAATACCCTGAATTCACCAATCCAACCAACACACAGCAACAGCCAGCGATAGACAAAGACGCAACATATTTTTTCGTTTCCGTATCACAAAGTGATTGAATTTATCTGAAAATCTTGATTAAAAAAACAAATTTATATATTTATTAATAAATATATTCTTCTGCAAGTATGGGCAAAAAAAATAGTAAGTATTTCGTGGGTTGGTTGGTTTGTCTGGATGTGGATGAAATTTATTTGCATGTTTGTTTCATTGCATGATGAAATCGTTTGTTATTGTGTTTGTAGAATATAAGCAAACGGGAAATGAATCCGAAGGAAAGCCACAGCAACAAAGCCAGCCTCCGCAAGCTGGATCCCAGAGTACTTCTCAAGCTGGTACGTATCTTCAATGTTCCCGGTTTCGTAGCCACAATATTTGTTGGCGGATTCAAGACATTTTCTCTACATATAGGTCAAGGAGGGCAGCCACAACAGCAAGGTGCGCAGGGTGGAAAACAGCAGCAAAAGGGTTCAGGTCCACAACCAAGTACAAGTGGTGGTAATCAAGGTCCGCAACAACAGCAAAGAGGTCCCGGTCCACAACAAGGGACAAGTGGTGCTAATCAGGGTCCGCAACAACATCAAAGCGGTCCTGGTCCGCAACAAGGTTATCAGGGTATGCAACAGCAGCAAAGGGGTCCTGGCCCACAACAACAGCAAAGAGGTCCTAATCCACAACAAGGTTCGTGGGGTGGTAATCAAGGTCCACAACAACAGCAAAGAGGTCCTGGCCCACAACAAGGTTCATGGGGCGGTAATCAGGGGCCGCAACAACAACAACAAGGGGGACCTGGTCGACAACAACAACAAAGGGGCCCAGGCCCACAACAAGGTTCATGGGGCGGTAATCAGGGGCCGCAACAACATCAGAAAGGTCCCGGTCCGCAACAAGGTTATCAGGGTATGCAACAGCAGCAAAGGGGTCCTGGCCCACAACAACAGCAAAGAGGTCCTAATCCACAACAAGGTTCATGGGGCGGTAATCAGGGGCCGCAACAACAACAAAGAGGAGCAGGTCCACAACAACAACAAAGAGGACCAGGTCCACAACAAGGTTCATGGGGCGGTAATCAGGGGCCGCAACAACAACAAAGAGGAACAGGTCCACAACAACAACAAAGAGGCCCTGACCCACAACAACAACAAAGGGGCCCTGGCCCGCAACAAGGTTCATGGGGCGGTAATCAAGGTCCACAACAACAGCAAAGAGGTCCTGGCCCACAACAAGGTTCACGGGGCGGCAATCAGGGACCGCAACAACAGCAGAGAGGTCCGGGACCACGGCAAGGTGGTGGACATCAACAAATTGAAGCATCATTCCAGAAGCTATCACTGTCGGAGGGTAAATTGAATTCATACTTTATCTACAGCCGCTAATGCTTTTATACATTGCCTCTTCCAGAAGGTGAACTACCGAATAAACCAAAATATTGTGCTGGAATTGTTCGCGGAACCCTGGGTAGACCAGGAGTTGTGGAAGTGAATTATTTGAGGTTGATTCTGGATAATATGCCCAACGAGGCCTATCACTACGATGTAACAATAACACCTGATCGACCAAAAAAAATGATGCGTCCTGCTTTTGAACAGTGCAAACGAGAATATTTTAACGGCATTGAGGCAGCGTTTGATGGCAGAAAGAGTTGTTATACCCCAGTGCGTCTCCCGGGCCCAATCGAATGTAAAATTCTGGTACGTAACATAATTATACTGCAGAATGCAACAAGTGCAACGTATTTTTTAAGGTTCCAGATTCTGGCGATCGTATGAAAGAGTTTCAAGTAGAGATTAAGGAAACGAATGATTGTGTCGTGGATCTTAATTCACTTCGAACGTAAGTCGAAATAACCAGCGAATTTTGTTGTATCCTTTTTAATGTCTCCATCTCGCAGCTACCACAATGACAAAGTTTCTGACAAACCAATGAGAGCCTTGCAAGCTTTGGATGTAATTTTGTCCGGAAATAATCATGAGCGAAGCGTTCGTGTTGGACGTTCCTTTTTCTGTAAACCAAAACAACCTGTTGATTTGGAAAATGGATATGAAGCCTGGACTGGTTTGTTCCAAGCCGCTATTTTGGGTGAACAGCCATTTCTTAATGTGGATATTGCCCACAAATCGTTCCCTCGTGAATGTCATCTAATTGATTACTTGTCAAACGAAAGAATTGACCCGAGACAACCTTTTAATAGATACCAATACGGAGATGTAGAACGTTACCTGAAGGGAATTGATATTGTGTATAAACCGCCAAAATCATTTGGAAGTTTTGATAAAAAGTACAAAGTAATGGGAATTGGGGAATCAGCCACGAAAATACGTTTTAAAAACGATGAGGGCACGGAGATGACTGTTGATGCATACTTCAGGTCTCGTGGAAGTCCACTTGAGTATCCAAATTTAAATTGTCTTAAAGTTGGTTCTTCAGTTCGCTCAATATATTTACCGATGGAATTCTGTACCATTGCTGAAGGTCAAGCTTTGAATGTAAGTATACAAAACGATGTTCCTCTGTTCTTGTGTTTTTATGGGCATGGCAATTGTTTAGCGAAAAGACTCGAAACAAGTACAGAAGATGATTCGATTTGCTGCAACATCGACCAATCGTCGTAAGGAAAAAATTATGGATATGTTGCAGTATTTCAATCTCAACGCCAGCATATTAGTTCAGTCATTTGGCATTAAAATTGGTACCAATTTTATAAAAGTTCCAATACGTATCTTGCCAACTCCATATATGGAATATTGGGAAGGTAGAACAGTTACCACCCAACGCGGCGCTTGGCGAATGGATAACCTAAAATTCCTGATGTGCTCGAAACCACAATCCGGTCATAAATGGGGAATCATATATGAAGACAACCCGCGATCCAAGCTGGATTACAATGAACTGGATCAATTCAAGAAGAAGGTAAGAAAACTAAATTATACAACTGCGAAAGCGACCAATACTAGTTTCATTATTTCCCAACTTGCCTGAATGTGATAGGTGTTAAATAAGTCCAGGGAGCTAAATATGAATCTTGAAAATACTGCTGAAATTATAAAGTA